>NW_024609879.1:7295022-7560999 GCF_016920785.2 Ixodes scapularis
TCATTGGCAACTCGAAGTTTGTCATTCACAAGGAAAACCTTTAGTTTGTTCTTTCTATCTTCGCTTGAACTGTTCCATAGTAGCCTCCTTTTGTTAAGGGTTTCTTGGGAATAATCGTTTTGAATGTAAATGTTTGTGCCTTTAAGTTTCTCTGTATTTCGCAGGATTTCTAACTTTTCATTGTAGTCCTGAAGATAAAGAATGATCGGCCGCCTTCCCACGTGTTTACCAAGGCGATGAATCCTCGCTACAGAAGTGCAAGTAACGTCCAGCCGCCTTAAGAAAATATTATCAATTACTTTTCCCCTCAAATCTCGCTCGGTCTCCTCTGATTCGTCTGGAATTCCTAAGATTACAAGATTTGAACGTCGACTCCGATCTTCCAAATTGGCCAACCGAGAAGTTTGTTTTGCTATTGTCAGCTCGAGTGCGCTGACAGTTTGTTTAAGAGCGTCGACCTCAAGGGATTTAGCTCGTAACTCAAGTAATACTTTGTCAACACCTGCAATTTTCGATAAGACTTCGGCAATCGATTTGTCGGTACCGGATTGTTTTATAACTAAATCGGAAACTTCCTTTTTAATTTCGGCTTGACCCTCCATTATCGAACGAAACATCTCTTCAGTTGTCGGTCCCGGGTTAGTCTCAACATCACCGCATAATAACAGCTTACATACTTCGAAGCAATCAACTGCAATTTCACATAGTGACCGTGGGCACGGCACAACAATTAGAGAAACAAAATCGCTCTTAAAACATGATACAGGGTGACTAACCTGTACGAAAATCATGGTAAGCCACATGTTGTTGATGGCCTCGCCGTGCCCACTGGTGAAGAAGTCTTGAGGATCCTCCTTTATAGACGCTGCACAACTTGACGTCACTAACCCGGATGAAGCAGGGGGCGTTGTGAAGACGATAACACTTGGTTGCAGCCGATGACTTCCGTAATCCGAGCGATGACTGTCAGATGCCGGAACCTGGAAGGCCGGGATTTCGGCAACGTTGATTGTTGGCGCTGCTCCCAACAGGCAAGGCAGTGCCTGTACGAAAATCATGGTAAGCCACATGTTGTTGATGGCCTCGCCGTGCCCACTGGTGAAGAAGTCTTGAGGATCCTCCTTTATAGACGCTGCACAACTTGACGTCACTAACCCGGATGAAGCAGGGGGCGTTGTGAAGACGATAACACTTGGTTGCAGCCGATGACTTCCGTAATCCGAGCGATGACTGTCAGATGCCGGAACCTGGAAGGCCGGGATTTCGGCAACGTTGATTGTTGGCGCTGCTCCCAACAGGCAAGGCAGTGCCTGTACGAAAATCATGGCAAGCCACATGTTGTTGATGGCCTCGCCGTGCCCACTGAATTGGAGAAGGCATACAACACGGTCTGGCGTTACGGCATACTGCAGGATTTGTTCGATCTTGGTTTCCGTGGCCGAATGTTGAGTGCCATACAGAGTTACCTGCAGCAGCGTACTTTCCACGTTAGGCTGGGAGAAACTCTCTCTAAGGAAGTTTTACAGGAAAATGGAGTCCCTCAGGCGGGTGTGGACTGAGTGTCACTATTTTTATCGTCAAACTTAATTCAATTGGCCGTGCAATTCCTCCTTCGGTACAATATTCTTTATATGTTGATGATCTCCAGATCTCCGTTTCATCCTGTAATCCCTCAATTTGTGAGCGTCGCGTCCAACTTGCGGTCAATAATTTGGTCAGATGGGCCGATACGAATGGTTTTAAATTTTCTCCCGAAAAAGCAGCTTGTGTCAGCTTTTCTCGTCGACGTGGTCTTTGAATATGCATGGTTCTCCTATTGTTGTAAAAAATGAACACGAATTTTTGGGCCTTGTGTTCGATTCCAAGTTGACTTTCGTTTCGCACATTAAGAGCTTAAAACTCAAGTGCCTTAAATCTCTGAACATCCTTAAGGTCTTGTCACATGTATCATGGGGCTCCGACCGACTGTGTCTGTTGCGTATCTATCGCTCAGTCATTCGCTCCCAGCTTGATTATGATTGTATTGTCTATAGCTCTACTCGGGCATCAGTTCTAAAGATGTTCGATCCTATTCTTCATCAAGGACTGCGATTGGCTACAGGTGCACTTCGCACCTCCCCAGTGCTTAGCCTTTACGCGGAAGCAAACGAACTGTCCCTTGAGTATAGGAGGTTTTCCCTGGGTTTTATGTACTCTGTCAGGGTGTGCTCTGTCGCGGAGCGCCCCGTTCGAGATAATATTGAGACTATCAAGTTCTAACGTACATTTGGAAACAAACCTTCCATAGTCCCCCCTCTTTCTATGAGGAATAATACTGCAGCACAATCTGTTGGGATTGATGCAAAGCCTCAGCTAGTTCAGTACCCACCAGATATAGCTCCATGGAACAACTGCCACATTCATTGCGACCTTACACTGACCAAGTATAACAAAAAGAATGTTCCACAGGAAGTCATAAGGCAGGACTTCTTTGAGCTTCAGACCAAATATCACGAGTATGCCAGTTTTTATACAGACGGGATAAAAAAGACTCGGTAGTAGGCTGTGCTATGGTGGGACCATCAATAAATCAGGTGAAGAGAATAAATTCAAAAGCCCCTATACTAACAGCTGAGCTTTATGGTTTGCTGCTGGCTGTTGATTACATAATCAAAAAACGACTTTCTCACGCTGAAATCTACACCGACTCTTTAAGCTCTCTGAAGGCAGTCGCATCAATGAACCGTGTAAAAAACCCACTGGTTTTTGAGTTAAAGCACAAGATTATCCTGGCTGCTAAGAAAAATCTTGACATAGTCTTATGCTGGGTTCCTAGCCATGTTGGCATTCCTGAAAATGAAGCAGCTGATTGTACAGCTAGCTCTGCTAATGATCGAGAAATTGACACACACCAAATACCCTACAAAGATTACCACAACTCTCTGAAACGTTGCATCAAAGCAAAATGGCAGTTGCAGTGGAACAGCGAAACCAGCAACAAACTAAACGCAATCAAACATTTTCTAGGCGAGTGGGAGAGTGCGCGACATCGGGAGCGCTTTTATGAAGTCATACTCTGTAGGTTACGAACTGGCCATACTCGTCGCACACATGGACACCTCTTGAGCGGGGAGGATGCCCCTGAATGTGTGCACTGTAACCTACCTCTAAGTATTATGCACATACTCATTGAATGCCCTATGTATGACCAACGCCGGTATAAACACTTCTCACTGCTTTATATAGAACACATTCCACTAAACCTTGCCCTACTACTAGGTGATGAACCGCTCATTCCATACAGTTGTGTTTTTAATTTCCTCACAGATATGGGCCTTCTATACCGACTGTGATTTTACTTTCTATTCTAAATTCATTGTCATATTGTTTACACTTATACGCATTCATGTTCATGGTTTTATCATATATTTCGCTACTATAGCTCTTTCCTCTTCTTAAACCCGAAGTGCAATAGTCTAAGCTTGGCGCAATATAGCCTTAGTTTCTGATGCGCCATAAACCCCCAATCAATCAATCAATAACCTGGGCAAGTGACGGAACATGCCCGCGTCATGGTTGGCAATAAAAAAAGTTTCGTCAATGTCCCGAGCATACGTAGTTTTATTTTTTTTAGGCCGGAGAGGCGATATTGAATAATATTAGGCCAGTGTTGGGGTTGATTTGAAAAGGGTTGAGGCGCGTGCTGTGCAGACATACTGTAACATGGGGCTGGATTCGCTGAGAAAAACTGTGTCGGCAGCTAAAGCTCTTAGTCTGGAGGCGTTCTTTACGGTTAAAGGGACCATGAAATGATTTTAAAATGGAATTTCATCCACCGCACGTCGTAAAAGGTGTGAAAAGAAACACAAAAACACAAAAATAGGGAGCCAAAAAAAATTATTTGCTATAGAACTTTTAAAAGAAAACTGGACTCTTTTGCGCCTTCTTTCCTTCGAAAGCTCTCTGCCTTTTCACTACGATGCATCCGCGGAAACGGAGCACGTCAGCCGAATCCACGTCGCCTATTGGGTAAGAGCCTACCTCACCAGCACCGCGATCGTAAACAATAAATAGCCGGCGAATGTTTCCTAAAAGTTTTGTTAAATAATATTCAGATCCACATTTTGTAGCATAATTAGAGATATGTGGCGAAAATTGCCAAATTTGATAATGCTGAGAGCCAAGCGCCATCTATCGTGTGGTAAACGAAGCAACTACTGCGCGTTCGCAGTAGGGCAGGGCCGACTTCAGTTACTTGGGTAGCGACGACCGACGAACGTTTATTTCCTTTGATTTCCTTCCTCTCAAAACTCTGACTGACTGAACGTTTATTTTTCTGCGTGTTCTTCTCGCGCGTGCTGACTTCAAGCAGCAAGAAAAAAAGTACTTAAAACAGACCACGACGAACAAGAACGCTGGATCCACAAACACCCGAGAACAGCGACAATGGCCACGAATCCACCGACTCCGACGAAGATAGGCCTAGCAGGCACTCCGACTCGGCGCAGCGTTGCCTCGTCGCAAGACCGTCTGCCTACGACCGGCTGGCGTGCTGAATGGAATATGCCCGCGCTACCCTTGTGGACCCTTCCCGTATTATAGTTTGATCGCTGACCTCAATTTTAGATTAAGAGGTGAGGAGGCTCTTCCCCTTGTTTTCCGAGGCAGGGTTGACGAACACTCGTCGAACAGGGACTCTCGTCGATTCCATCTTCTTGTTTTGTGTGATATAGAGCTGAAATAAACGCCGTATGGATTACCTTCGTAACACGGTATGTACACTTTGTTATTGGTATGCCATTTTTATTCTGACAGACTGCGCGTCACTGTCGAGCTATAACAGTTCGTGGGAGGTATACGTGCAATGCCGGTCTAACCTTTCTTTGCCGAGTGTCGCGTCAGTATCGAGTTGCAATCGTAAAAGATCGGCCCCGAAGGGCTTACCAACAGCACGAATACAGCACTTCCATCAAACGCGCGCGTCCGCTCCGAGTGTGAACAGGTATTTACGTGGCTCTTGCTGACACTCGTAGTTCAAACGTATCTTTTTTAACGTCGGCTCGCTCCTGCATCTCCGAGGCCGCGAAAAACGCCGCGGCAATTTGTTTCCATCTACGTCGCTTTGCCAACGACTGACACGGGCCGCCTTTTACCAACAATGACAGTTGGGTTGACTTCTGGAGTCTTCACCGGAAGACTCGCTGCACTTCCCAACAGGCATACCGGCGTATGGGACTAGTCCCATGCTGTCGCTGTAGCGCAACATATCTCGTTAAATTTCGCTCAGCTGCGATGCGGCGATGAGAGGCGCCGATTCAGAAAATACGTCGGTGATATCAGCGCAGTAAAACCTACCGGCGCACCCCAGCTCGTTGCCGCTAACGCTTCCATTCTCCTACTGCCGAGAGAACTTCCGGTTCCGGAAACAGTGTACTTCACGGCTTGTTTTGCGGTCAGTTGGAGAGAAAGAAAAAGTCGATATTTCATTCATTTTTTGTGTAGAAGTTAATAAACCGAGACGAAAACGGATGCCTGTTCGTCATTCAGTGAACATTGGCGGTTTAATGTAAAAGTTATCTGGAAAAAGTAAAAAGGTCATTTCATGGTCCCTTTAAGACCCACAAAGAGTTGATGCCTTTAAACGTTATTGTCACTCAAAAAGGTTCATGGCAGGTGCATGTGTCAAGCTTTCTGCGGCGCCACTTGTCGTCACTTATGCTTGATGACCCTTTTGTTGTTCGCAACTCCCGGAGGCCTTGGTCAATTATCTACGGGAAGATAATCCTGGCTCCTGTGAGCTGGTTTCGTTTGATGTGAAAGTTTTGTTTTATGTAATTCCCCAGTATGACCTCATGCAGGCCGTGGAGGTGTGCATGGATACGTTCGTTGCTGTGGCCTTCTCGAGTTCCTGCGGGATTGAGAGTGACTCTTTCTTTGAACTACTCCATTTTTACGTCGCGTCCACCTTTGTTACATTTGAAGGGGACACGTTTTTGCAGAAGAGTGGTATGTGCATTGGGTCGAACGTTGCGCCCGTTCTCAGTGACATTTATTTGGCTAAGTGTGATAGGGCAATTGCTGAGCGGCTGGACGATAGGGTGGTCAAAGTATTGAGGTATGTTGATGACTACCTGATTGTGCTGCAAGGCAACGGGAATACACACTGAAAGTGTGGTTGCCTCGATGTTACATGTGTTTACAGATTGTTCTCCGGAATTAAAGTTTAATGCTGGGCCACTTCTGAGGGTGCCCTACAATTTTTAGATCTTAGTCTTCGATGTGAGCCCTCGCACTTGTGTTGGGCAAATGAGCCTAGGTTTAAGAAGGCGCTCTTAGTATATGAATCCGCACACTCTAAGACTGAAAAAAGCCATTGCGCTGTCCAGTCTCCGCACCGCCTTATTTAAGTCATGCCACCATAGGTGTGGTGACAGTTTTTGTTGCAAGTCAAAAGGTTGTCAAATGCTGGTTTCCCCTTGGGAGTTGTCATGGCCCTACTGAAAAAAACCATTTGAAATTCAAACGGGTGGCAAACTGGTCGCCCGTTTGAATCAAACTTGTCGATCCGTTTGGATCAAACGTGATTATGGGATACGGGTACCCGTTTGGAAACGGTACCCGTTCGAAACGGTACCCGTTCGAAACGGTACCCGTTTGATACAGGTGCCCGTTTGATACGGGTGCCGTACGGTACGAGTACCCGTTCGACATGGCACGTGACCACACGTTTGAACGTGCTATTCGAATTGGCAAATTATACGCTAGCCCTAAATGGGTATCGTCTGGGAGGTTGGTTATCTTAAACATATTTAAGACGTCCCGAAACTCATAAACGTATTTATAACATGGAGAAAACACGTAGAACAAATGCACTCGCGTAGGTGCTTGTAAGTGGACAGGAAAACCGACACAAAAGATTGTTTTCAATTCTCCTCGAAGTTTATTACCTCATCTGTAGACAAGTACAAACGTGCAAGCGATCTGTGAACACTATACAGGTAGACTTTCGGGGAAATTATTCTCCTGGCTGCCGCGCGAATAGGCGCTGCATAATTCTTTAGATAATATAGAAGAGTACGCGTAGAAGAACGGTCAATCGTTGCCAACACGTAGGTTGCAGTGCACTTACCATAACAATAGCGGACTTGAAAGATGTAATCCGTGATATTTGTCGACACGGTCAAAGCAGGACAACCACACAAACACAAACGAGAGGGAACGGCTCCTTGGAAGTTTCAACACGATGCGGCGCACAAGCTGTCATTTGCCGAACCCAACCAAACCGCGAGAATTTGCGACTTCTTTGAAGAATCGCTCGTTGCCGACATACACGTGGGTCTTTTCGAACACTGATAGCTTTGGTACACATCCAATACGTTGTCGAGAGACATCCCAATAAGACCGCAGGGTTACGCGACAGAGACATCCCAATAAGACCGCAGGGTTACGCGACAGATTGAAGCAGGTAGGACGAGCGAACTTCGAGCAGCGACTGACAACAAGCAAACAAAGAAAAAAGCGGCTACAAGGCGCGCCCTTCCGGATCTCGATGCTTATCAGCGTGTAGCTCGCGCGCTGCTGTGGGTCACGTGACAGGGGTGACAAGAGAGCAGGGAGGGGGCGAGGTCAAGGCGCTGGGACCACTGGGACAGCCCCTCTCCCTCTCCCCAGGCATTCCAGGGAGATGCGTTTTTGTAGTCCCGAAGAACAAACGCGCGCGCGCGCGCGCGCTCGCTCGAACTTTGGAAATGGTGGCGGGGCAGCCAGAAGCTCGGCTTGCGCCCGAGCGAAGAAAGTACTCAGCGCAAGCTCGTAGTTTGAGTGCTGCAACGGCGGGCGTGCTCTCGCAATGCTCGATGTTCTTGCAGCCGCGTGTACGCATGCTACCTTCGCTGCGTCTTGAATTAAAGTGAAACGGAGTCTAGACGTACATTCTTTCACGCGGTCGCGTGTTCTGCGAGAGAGATTCGAGCTGAATAAGTAAATTGAGGCAACAAAGATGGACAAAGTATTAAAGGTCTGTCAAAAATAACGGCTTACCAACGTCGCGCGTTTACGTAAAACAAAAAGAAAAAATGTGCTAGTTTTAGTTGCAGTATAATCGAAAATCAGCGCTATTGAAATATAAATATAATTACTCGCATTACGCGGACGATCCGAAATCGATGAACCGGCGCTCCCAGCCTTCCGGAAAACATTGGCTGCCACGGCTGAAACGCTAGGCGTGCCCACGCCGCCGATCTGTACGTTCAATATCAAACGGGCTCCGGAGAGCCGTTTGATTAAACCGGTGCAGTTTGCAACATGGTCGCCGGTTTGAGCAAACGTGCGACAGCTTTGCCCAAACGAGTCGCCCATTTGCCCAGACGAGCGACCCGTTTGCCAAATAGGTGACCGTTATGGCTCATACGGGGGACCCCTTTGAGCCATACGGGCGACCCCTTTGACAAACTGGTGACCAGTATGGTTAAACGGTTACCGGTATGGACCCGTTTATTTTCATATGGGCGCCAAATGGTTTTTTTCAGTAGGGGGGCGTTGTGGAATACTTGGTTAAGGTGTTTAGAGGGCCTGCTGGTACTGAGGCGAGACAAAAACCAACGTTAAGACATTGTGGTCTTGCCGTATATGAACAAGGCGCCCTATTGTGTCAAGAAGGTTACAAGAAGGTACAACGTGCCAGTTGTGTTTTCGGCTCCGGCTAAGTTGGGGCGGCTGTGTGCAGCCGTGAATCCAGGTGGTCGCGCGGGTACACAATGTCAAGTTAAGCACCGCAACCCGTTTATCGCCTGTGCATGTGGGGTGGTGTATCTAATTCCGTGGTCGTAGAGGAGTGCACATTGGGCCGACGGGGAGATGTGCTAACGACCGGGCGAGGGAGCACTCGCTGTCCTTACGCTCCTCCCCGTCTGGCAACTTAGCGGTCCACTGTGACTGATGTGCATGCTCTCCAACGTTTAATGAAATAAATATTTTAGCCCCACATGAAGCTAAGTGTGCTCGGGAGATTGACGAAGCTTTTTGTATTGCCAACCATGACGTGGGCATGTGCATAAGTGTTCCGTCACTTGCCCTGGTTTTCAGTCGCGACCTAGAACAACCTATCAGATTTACAAAGATTTGGCACGTTCCTCTGGAAGAAACTCTTGATCCAAAAATGAACAATTTTCCGCACAACTTCAATTTGGTTGCTTCGGCTCCAGTTTTGCCTTTTACATCCTGGATGGCTCTAGTTAACCTATTATTCAACACGCAATATTTTGAATACTACAGGGTTCACGTCCATATTAATGGTGAGGTTCAAGTTCTCTAGTCTACCACTTTCCAACGGTATCCCACAAGTCCCTAAACTGGCTCTTGTCGAATCTCTAAAGTGTATGCAGCGCCAAGGACCCGTTTCAAAAGTCCCCGCCATCGCCTGTCCACCATTGCTTGATCAGTCTTCGGCATAAACTCAATTGAGCTGGTAATTAAACCGAGTGTTGCTAAACGTTCGGCGAGTGCTCGGACTCAATCACGTGCGTTGTGCCCAAAGAATAACGATCATCAATGTTGCTTGATGGACTTTTGAAATTTTCATTTTTGCCACTAAGTATACAACGCTATCGCCCAATAAGAAAAGACAATATCAATAAACTTATCGCCAAGTGTTTTCTTTTTGATTTCCTTGCCGTTCGCTGAGTAGACGAAGCACTGAAGAGGCCGTGGACGGCCGTCGATTTTATAGCGACCAAATTACAGAAGCCAGCGTAACTGTATTTTTTATACACGCCCTAACCTGCATATACATGCAATTACACCAGCACTGAGCCATCTACAGAAAGTAATGCATTCTGTATGAGCGTGTAGCATTTTCGTTGTCTGAGCGCACGACTGCACAAGGCGATACGACACACGTTCGCATTTGCCCAACATGTGAGTGTAGCTAGATTTCACTAGTTTGGATTAGCACACTTGCAGTAGAGCCGGGGCGGCGTGGACCAGATATTGCGCAGCTGGTCAAGTAGGCAGCGCGCCTGCGGCCTACCGGTTATCGTGACTACCGCCCACGCGGAAAACCGAGGTTCGATTCTTAACAACGGTAGTATCTTTTTGTTTTGCTGTAAATGTGGCGTTCTGGTGATTTCGATAACCATGTCGCTTATTCGAGGTTAGAATGTTCTACGCAGCGTGGAACATTCTTTATGCTTTACGGGCATAGAACGCACCACAACGGCGGCACTGCGTACTATGCCCGTAAAACGTACTCCTCCAAAGACACCCCGGCCAAGTGAGGTGCTTAGTCCCGGAAGGCTAGCCTTCGCCGAAGACGCCGAAGCCTGATCAAGCCGCCGTTCTAAAGGGCAAACCGCCGGACTTCGGTCCCCTGACCGAGAGGATAAAGAAGACCGCGACGATGATCACTACACCCAACGTTGTCCTACCGGTCGCTGCACGTACGCCCGCATCCTTCCATGGTGAGCCTTATAAAGACGTCGAAAACTGTTACAACAGTACGAGCGAGTGACCAAGCACAACCGATGGACGGACGAACAGCGCCTGCAGTGTCCTTACTTTGCGCTCGCGTTCAAAGGAACGGCATAGCACTGGTTCGAGAATCGCGAGACTTCCCTGACCTCGTGGACCACCTGCAAGGATGCGCTTAGGCCGACGTTCGCCAATCAATATCGATTAGAAAGGGCCGAGGACCTTCTTCGAATGAGGACCCGGTACGCAAACGAGATTATCGCTAGTTTCGTCGAGGATGTTCTGCGCCTGTTCACTAGCGCCGACCCTCAAGCCACCGACGAAAAGGAGCCGCACATTCTGATGAAAGGTGCAAAGGGCGACATCTTCGGTGGTATTGTTCGCAACCTCCCATCCACCGTCGAAGATTGGAACGTGCCCTCCTCACAACAGCCAGCCACCACCAACGGCACTCGAGCATCGCGGCTTCTGCGGCGTCGGGCTACGACATCAGCCCAAGCGTCCACGGCCTTTGCGACATCATCCGTGAAGTCGTCCGGGAAAAGCTCCGTAAGATGCTCCCCGCTGCTGATCACCTCTCCTCACTCTCACTCGCCGAGATCGTCCGAGAAGAGGTTCACCGAGCCATCCAGCCCGAGACTACCGTCACCGCAGCAGCACTGGAGGAGCTTGCCCTAAGCTACGATAACCATAGTGCTTATTCGTAGTTAGAATGTTCTATGCACCGAACCTTCGACGCCGATTGTTCCAGAAGCCCACGCGTGCACACAAGGGGCTCCGCGTGGCGAGCTGGAGTCAGTCTCGCCCCAGACTTCGATCCCGCTGTTTCGCCGACATCGACGGCTGCGACGCTAGAACACTTCTATCTTACTTTCGCACAAGTTCGTACAATTAAACGTTTAGTTTCTCTAGTTACAAAGCTTGAAAGTATAAAACAGAGAGGACGAGGACGGGAACAGGACATCTTTCAAGTTTTGTATCTATTAACCAACACGCTCGTTTTCAATTGTAACTGACAACGTTTTTCGAGCCACACTCTTAGAAAAAAGGGTCAGTATAGTCCTCCCTAAAGGGAGGAACGCTCTTGACACATATGTTCCTTCAGAAAGGGAGAAACTTTCGTCCCTTAAGCAGGGGAGGAAAAGTTCCTCCGTCGACTGCATCTCATTATGGCGGCCACGAATCGAGCAAATCGAGCTCGGTAAGGCCTAACGAGAGCACGAAGTCTATTGCACGAAGCGAGAGGAGCAGGAAATAAAAACGTAACACGAGCTTTCCGCGAACTGTATTTATTTCCGAAGTTTCTTTACCCCTGCAGGTAAAGAAACTTACGTTTCGAAAGCATGCAGTCACTCA
Organism: Ixodes scapularis; assembly: GCF_016920785.2. Classification (NCBI taxonomy): domain Eukaryota; kingdom Metazoa; phylum Arthropoda; class Arachnida; order Ixodida; family Ixodidae; genus Ixodes; species Ixodes scapularis. The sequence goes on from NW_024609879.1 coordinate 7,306,825, forward strand.
GTCTTCTCATCGTCAGCACTGCGATGTTCAACGAGACAACCGGCACTCAGTTCGCGCACTTTATGTCCTACCTTTGCTATTCCTCGAAAAACAATTCCTTCGTCAACCGTTGCGTCAACCGCACATCACGGAGGAGTGAAAATCATTCGCCCGCAAAACCAAAAGCCGCTCTCAAAAATAAGCAAATCCGAAGCAACCTCTTGGCTTCTCTCAACACGGTAACACGAAATTATGGCGTAGCCGCGTAGCGTAAAAAGATGTTAAATCACTTGCCACCAGATGGCAGGGTCAAGCAGACTAATCGCACGTAGCTAGGCTACGTGGCGCTAGGTACCGCCCAATTCATGTTTTACAAAAAAATTTTTTTTATTTCCTTACGCCACAATTACGTTTCCTTTTTTTCGGAATCTCTAACACATGTAGACACGTTGCGCACACTACAAACATCAGGTCAACATATATTGAACGCATACATAGGCATCGCACATACAAACATCAATACAACAGCACATAACCCCGATCACTACTACCGAGCCCTGCGTTTCCGTCTTTTATAGTGGTCGTTTTGAACGTACGGAATTTTTCGGTGACTCCCTAAGCAAAAAAAAAAAAATATTCCGAACATGTTCATTTCTTTCCAGCAATGTCATACATCTGAGGCTATTTTTAATGGCTCAGGGGATGAATCTCTTATTAAAAAGAAGACGCTCGATCATGCCATAATTATTTGAAAGCCAATAAATCGAGCCGCTCCAATGTGGTTCCAAGCCATGAGTTTGTTTTCCCGCATGGCCCTTCGTAGCCAGTATTTATATTGTAGTGTTCGTTTTTCTATTTGTGCTGTTCGCGCAAAGCTGCAATTGCCGTCTTGAATTAATCTCTGTAGAGCGGATATCCACTCAGCTGGAAGTGATGCTTCATGGGCACAGAAATCGCTTTTCGATCAACTTGAACGCAGTCAAAGTCGCGACTTGCGACAACTGTTAAGTGTACGGAGCTGCGCCGTTGCGAGCTCGAAAACTTCTAGCGCTCATGCCAGCGCGCCACTTAGAGGGCAGTTTCTACAGGAACCGTAATATATTTAAACACTAAAAAAAAGGATAGCGTTTTTTGTTTTTTTTTTCGATTTTGCCTGTCTTTTTTTTTATGCTAAACTTCCATTATAAATATACGTACTTTCCGTCATACTTTCGTAGTGTTGTCTTTTCCCCAGAGCGCAATCGCTCTCGGGGACCGACAGTCACATTGGCCACTGTACGATAGGAGCTTACCGTTCAAACCAGCGTTCCAACATGACTATCCACACGTCGATCGACTGCACCTAATCCCTCAAGTGGTTTTAAACTCTTTAATGTAAAGCGGAATGTCATCCTGCGACACCCCGGCCCCTCCGATAACGGCCCGACCAGCGGCATCAATGCCCGACAGTTTACGTCATCTCATCTTGTTGTTACACCACTGATACGCGAACACACGGTCACATCGGCGATAATTCCAGTCTTCTGTTCACAACCCACGACACTGCCATCACGATGTCGCTGACACGAAGAAATACAGAACCACATTGACGATGTTGCTGACACGCAGAAGAATCACGTTGAACGCCGGTTGGCACTCGGCACGGGACAACGGAACCGAACTCAGCACGGAAGGCACCCAGGCAGCCGGCAGGAAAACCTGCCTTCCTTGGACGCAGTTCCCGCGATTTCCATAACGTCGAAAACGTCGACACAGTTCCTCGTGGTTTCGCTGCTGTAGTTCCGCGTGTGTCCCGCAAATCGGAGACGGCCGTCTTACCCAGTGTATGTAGAGCTGCTGGCACTGCTCCGGAACTTCGCTGTTTCTAGCGGCTTCGTTAGCTCGTTTGATAAAGTTAGTGGTAAAAACGTCAATGCAACCGAAATGTTCTGCACGTTTGGACTAGAAGACAGAATTACAGGCGGCCTTCGCTGCCGCGGAAGCTCAATCAACTCAACATTAATTTATTAAACAACGTGCGCGATGTGCTCGAAAAACGAAACCGAAAGAAGATGGGTCGGGAGGGCGAAAGCTTTCTCCGGTCTGCCTGGAGGAGGAAAACGTCTCGGAGAATAATAAGGACTTTAATTTTCCTTTCATCGGTCTGGGTTGGATTATGTGTGTTTTGGTAAACAAAAAAAAAAAAAAAAAACTTTAGTAAAGTGGTTAGTTGGGCGAGTTGGTAATGATTGAACATGGTTAAACTTGCGCACAAATAGAAAAGTACAGAGAAGAGGGAAGAGAGAAGAGACAAGCGCAAACTCACAACTCGATGTATTGATGGAAGAAAAAAGAACAGCCCTCGGTATCAGCTCGAGCCGAGGCCACACTCGCACGGGGGCACCCGAGCACGCGGAGGACAAATGGTGTGTGTCCTCCGCGTGCTCGGGTGCCCCCGTGCGAGTGTGGCCTCGGCTCGAGCTGATACCGAGGGCTGTTCTTTTTTCTTCCATCAATACATCGAGTTGTGAGTTTGCGCTTGTCTCTTCTCTCTTCCCTCTTCTCTGTACCTTTCTATTTGTGCGCAAGTTTAACCATGTTCAAAAAAAACTTTACAAAAAAAAAAAAACACTTTTCTGGGGATCGAACCGTTGACCACTTGGTCAGTAGCGCGATGTTCTACACCTGCGCCAACTGAACAAGGAGGAACTCGCCCTTCTCCTGTCATCTGAACTGCCGTTCCTCCCTTCTCTGGGCAACTTGTCCGCAACAAGGAGGAACAGTCGCTTTTGCTACCTTTCTCCTCCCTTTTTTCTTAGAGCGCATGTTTCGTCCAAACCCCCACTGCGTTTCTTCGGTCAATGAAAGATGTCCTATTCCCGTCCTCGTCCTCTCTGTTTTATACTTTCAAGTTTTGTATCTATTAACCAACACGCTCGTTTTCAATTGTTCTCTAGTTATTATCATCTTCATCAGTTGTCATTCGACATAATATATCTTTCTTTAGAAAGGTGATTCTTTGAATGCATTCTGCTCTACATTGACCGCTGTCATTACAGATTGTCCGTAAAAACTTTGGCAACCAGGGCCCGTTTGCTCGAAGCACTAACTGCGGCTAAAGTTAGCCTCAGAGGGGATCGGTGGCCGAGTGGTCTAGCGCACACCAGCTCGGAGCACGTGGAGCGAAAGCTCGCGATGCAGAACCCAGGGATCCTGGGTTCGAGCCCCACCCCTGCCCGTTTCGATCTGGATGAGCATCGTACCGGCGTGCGGTCGTGTATCACTACTGCGTGGTGCACGTTAAAGACCCCAGGCTAGCGGCTGTACCGCACTGGCTAAATTTCTCATCTACAGCTGGGAGACTCGTCGCCCCTGTGAGGCAGACCAAGTTCTAGGCTGTATAAACACACACACAACCCAATTTTAGCCTCAGTACCTAGGAGAGGGATTTTGAGATCACGTGACTGGCTCGGTAGGGATGCGGGGAAACATGGCGGTGCCCCAGTGAGTGGGCGCCGCTCGCTTTGGAACTAATATGTCGTTGTGGTTGCAATATCGGGCGCGTTAGTCAGCAACGAATGGTGCAGAAGGCTTTAGCTTTGCCTTACCTCACTTAAACCGTAAAGCATGGGCAATGACATCGCCGCATTTTTTAGATAGTGTTTCGATTCTGGGCACTCCTAAGCCTAAATGAAGGCGATAATTGTCGGCATAGCGACGTCTTTGGAAAGCGGATTGTTGATAGCACACAAAAGCAGGCGGCGTCCCAACAGACTTTTTTTCTAAATTATCCAAGCACCGAGGTGCATGCTACGACTGTAGTTGCACGCGTCGCACGTGCTGGCGTCTGCAGTAATAACCGTTTTAATGCAAAAAGTATAAAACAAATTTTGCCTTGCACGCGCGTTCGTTAAAGCCTTATTATGATTTTTTACTTGAAATCTTTTATAAGAGGAAGGCCAGCGCGCGTGAACCGTAGAATTACACTTCAAGCGTTTTCCTCGGGATGCTTGGATAATTTAGAAAAAAGTCTGTCGGGATGCTGTCTGCTTTTGTGTGCTATCAACAGTCCGCTTTCCAAAGACGTTGCCATGCCGAGAATTATCGCGTTCATTTAGGCTTAGGAATGCCCAGAATCGCAACACTATCTGAAAAATGCGGCGATATCATTGCCCATGCTTTGTGGTTTAAGTGAGGTAAGGCAAAGCGAAAGCCTCCTGCATTATTCGTTGCTGACTAATGCGCTCGATATTGCAGCTACAACGACATATTAGTTCCAAAGCGACAGGCGCTCACTCACTGGGGCACCGCCATGTTTCCCGGCATCCCTACCGAGCCAGTCTCGTGATCTCAAAATCCCTCTCCTAGGTACTGCGGCTAACTTTAGCCGTGGTTAGCGCTTCGAGCAAACGGGCCCAGGTGTGAGGCGAACAGACAGGGACTCACACGCAGAGGAGTTACCGTTTCAACAAGAATATATATAGAAAAAAGTCCAGTATACTCCATTATCACTTGCTTGCGAAAGTTCGGCGCCGTCATGACGGTCGCACTAGAAAAGTTTTGATTTCAAACGCCGGCATCATAAGAATATTTGCTTCTTCAAAATCCGTCGAAAACACCTTTATTTTCCAATTCTTACGTTTTAGAAAATAATTTTTTGAAAAAAGGTGGACCTTGTGTATTACGTTCACATTTAAGACCATCTTTTTCAAAGACCATCCGGGCATTGTGTTTACCCAGGAGATCTCCCAGAACTTGAACTCCGGGTTTTTCAATCTGTGTCCAGTATTTACGAATATTAGGCGCGAATCGCGATATTCAGCCAAATATTGGGCCAGGATACCAACGTTTACAATATATTGGCCGAATAGTTTGTACTAAATGTGATGTTAGCGTTTATATATTGGTCAATTTAGCATTTTATAAATATATTTTATATAGAAACAACTTTTGTCTGAGGGAGTCTGCGAATATAAAACTGAAAACTGAGTTTTCTTAGTTCTGTGACATTCTTAAATTCTTATATGTAAAATAAAATGTTCTATTGTTTATTGTCTCCGTGAGAACAGTATTAGAGAAAGAGAAAAATAACTTGGGGGCCGTGGGCACATGCTAAATTTAGAAACATGGTTTCTTTTTTTTATTAACAAGGAATGCCAACTTTTGACGAACAGTCAAAAATCAGTATTAATAGTACCTCTCATATCGTAACACAACGTTTTCCGGGGAGGTCACCCCTTGGTGGGAAGCATCGGCAGAGCGGAATAGAGCCGCAATCTTTATCCTCCTCGCACTGCAAATAAACGTATATTTCGTTCTCTGTAATCACACGAGCGCAAAGTACAGCACTTAAACAAAGGGAAAGTTATAATATAGTAAATATTAAGAAACAGATTCATATACTGAATTAAAGGCCCTATGTCTCGCCTTCGAGGTAAAAATCTTAAGATACGCACCGCGTTACTCGCTTCCTTTATATGTTTGGGTGTAAATATTACGCTTCTTCGCTCAATAGCCTTCTCCATAACACTCCATTCTGATATTACCGCCCACCGTAATACCACAACTCAACTTCCTATTTTTTAGAATGCTACACTATCTTTCGGATTATAGAAAAAATAAATTCTACAATCTGATGTCACAATGTACAATGCGTTTTTTTAGACTTTCAGGCTGTTATTACGGAAGCAGTCAAACCTACGAAAAGGCTATTTTTGAATGTGAGCTACACGGTCAGGGAAACATAATGAAGGGAGCTAATTGTCACGATAAGATGGTAAATTAGTTTCTATTTGTTATTTTACTTTTTATTCAGCGAAGGTAAACTGATTGTTCCAATGACAAATTTGCTGAACCTCTTTGAAAATGACCAAATCAGTCAATTTAGAAACATTTGAAGCGTGTGTAAAGCACGGTGGTGGGACAGAACGACCCATGGTGCAACAGGCGCAAAGCTGCTGGAGCCAAAACGCGCCTGCACTGTTCTCCCGTCTTTTCATATGCGTTTCCCAAACCTTGAGGTCACATGCGTCTATTTTCCCCGCTAAATCTAGTGGAGAAACTGAATTTGTTCATGGGTGATGGGACACTAAGTCATGTGACGTCATTTCCTCCACTAAATTTAGTGGAGAAACTGAATTGGTGTGGACGTCACGTGATGTAATTTTCCCACTAAATTTAGCAGGTGATCGAATTGCTCTTGAGGTCAGGTAAAGTCAATTCTCCCGCTAAATCTAGCTGGGAAACTGAAATTGTAGGTGACGTGACACCAAGTCATATGACGTCATTTTTGCCACTAAATTTGGCATGGAAACTGAATTGCTGTTGAGGTCACGTGACGTCAATCTTACCGCTAAAGTTAGCGGGGAATAGAAGTGATGTTAAGGTCTCGTCCTGTCAAATTTCCCGCCAGGTGCAGTGAAGAAAATTAATTATTTCATAGGTGATGTTACACCAAGTGGTGTGACGTCATTTTCCCCGCTAAATTTAACGGGAAATTGAATTGGGGTTGAGGTCACGTGGCGTCAATTTTCTCGCTAAATTTAGCGCGCTTAAGACTACATAATCGAAATATTATTAAGACCGCAAAAAGATCCAAACATAAGCCAACTTTAACAGTCTTCGAATTATAATGATCACCCCAAGATATAGGAAGCTGCTCATGCGCTGGGAAACTTCTGGTTAATTTTAGCTGCCGGTTCGAATCGATGTTAATTCCAGATATTATCACCTACCCAGAGGCAACACTCCTAATACACTTCGAATATAACCAGTAAGATATGTATATTGAAATGCTATGTGCAGGCACCACTTTTAGTCAGTCTGCCACGACAAACATCAAGCTTCAGGACTGCTCCTCAATGATGGACGGCATCGGGTAACCAAAATATTCGTACGTGAACGTCAGTGATGTTGAACATAACGCTCACTTCTGTCGGCACGAATGGAGTTAGTGACACAATCTTTTTTTCGGCTACATAATTAATAATGCCCCCTCTCCTCTATTTATTCTGTTCCATTTTGTTTTCTAGACGAACAACTCCTTATGCCCTTCTGATGATAACACTCATACTGTATTTGTCGGCGGCTGCTCGACGGCTTCGATATCCGGTGTCATGTCCGCTGACTGCCTAATTTCCAATAACTAAAGTCTCTGGGTTGGTAGGCCGGTTAATTCCTGCCCTTGCCCACAAAGTTTTCAACGTCTTAGTCATTACACACTACAGCTTCCTGAACCAGATCAAAGGTTGTCTTACTCAAAACTTTATGCCATTCGGATATGCCGATCTTAGTTACCTATAACACACGAGAGTGAAACTTCTAGTTGTCAGGCCCCCACCGCAGGCAATGCGGGAACCGTTACGCGAGAGCAGGAAGGCTATCCTATACACCGAGATTTTGCAGTGATTTATACTAAAATATTGCATTACTATTATCCTTTTTTCGGATTAATAAGATGCGTATATTCCTTGAACTTCTAATGAATCTAGTTATCCCTCTTAACAGTTAGGATTCTTACCCATAGTATCGAAGAAAAAAATCATTTTGCCGAGCTACAAAACTAGGATGTTACATTGGCTTTGAAAATCATCGTGGATTCTACTTTCTAGAATTCCCTGCTACCTTTCTAACATCGTATCTTCCTGAAACCCGCTCCCCTGCTCCTTCGAATGTGCAGCAGTCGTCTTAGTCGCTCTTCAATATTTTGATAAAGACGTACCAAACAAAATAAGGAACTAATGCATGACAGTCGCAGCTTACCAGTGAATAAGGACATTGCTCCCAATTAGCCCTAGGAATTAGAGAAAAAAAACCAATAAGGTTGTACCATTGCAGATTATCTCTCTTTTCATTTCTTTACAAAGTAGCGTAGTGCTCGACAAATTATTGCAATGCGTCTTTCTCTTTAGCACGGGGAAAGCACTCTCTCAAATGACGAGCTTTCTAAGTTACAGCCACCGACGTCCTAATCAGCGCTGTACATGGCGAGCCCCTGCGGTCATATTGTCGCTCCTCAGGCAATGCGAGTGCGGCAGTAGCCGAGAAGAACGCCGAAGGACAAATCACGAAGCGTGAATCGGGAACATAATAGACTCTACCCTTTATTCTATGCGCTGCCGGTGACTATAATTAACTCACGGCTAATGAAAATATATATAAAAAATGCAGTGAATGGTTCTTTTTTGAAAAGGGACAATCTTTAAACACGGTTAAAATCAGCAAAAAAGATAGGAAAATGTAGAATAATACAGGTGATACTTTCCTAGCATTTTCGTGGTTTTTAACCATATTTACTGCTCACCAACTAACCCAGCTCACAACCCTTCTACAGAAACAATGGTTGTAATCATTTGTTCGAGACCTCTTAAAGTCAAAATATTCTCAATGTTGAAAACAAGGAATTGTAAACATTCGCGGCGCCATCAGAACATACCTTGATTTATCAGATCCTTAATATACACACTGTTCAGCATACCACCCTTACTATTGCTAATGTGATAAGGAAGTAGGTATGGCGTACTATATGTCAAATTTGTAAGCTACATCACTAAAGCTGATATTCTCTTCTTTTGTACTTCGGCAAGTTAGCTTCCGAGGCGTCAGTGCAGCCCAGAAAACCTTTTGTGTGCGGTGGTGTGGTCCACGTCCTGCATAGCACATTTATAGTCCAGTAGATTACATCTCTTTTAAACGTGAACTTGAAATTTAACTCTACGATCCGTAGTCATGTAGCATTCCCGCATGTGTTTTGTTCCCTATACGCATGTGCCTCATACCAAGACTGACTTCAGTCGTTCTGAGGCACGGGATAATAATAATAAATAAATAAATAAATAGGTCCTAAGCACAAACATGCGCCTCGGCTAAGGAGAGCCTAGAAAACTTGAACAGTTCTCACGGACGAAAATGTTTGTGAAAACATTTAACGCTTCAATGAGCCTTGTCACTAAACTAATGAAGCGAGGATTTAGTATTATAAAGGTCATATATTCATGAAGTGATGTGTGGATTATATTTGCTAAAAGGTACTGCAGTACGTCGATCTCAGGACTAACTACGTGCTACGTAAGAGCCCTGTCTGTAAGTTCATTAGGCCAGACTAACAGAGCTGTTCTCGACTTATGAACTCAATTGATATTGAGAAGATTGAGATTCTCCGGGAGAACAAATAAAAAATAGATACTTACGTAGCGTCCAGAGTAAGGGTCCCCAGAATCAGCAAAGCAGCAATGAAAGCGGCGTTCATATTGGCGTATTTCAGTAAAGCGCTCGAAACCTTGGCTGTGAAAAAGCAGGAGCAACCGGCACGTTTTATATGTTCAGCGAGTGCGGAAACGAGAACAAATAATTTTATTTTCATTCACCGTAGCGTTGTCACGCAGTATTTAAAAAAAAAATGTTTGTCTCGAACTGCGCATATGTTCCGGTTTCGAATCAGGAACGTCTGTTCAAATTTTGGAAGGGTTTGACATTTCTAAAGTGAATTGTCTGGCATAAAGCGGAATTCTCGCAGGTGTTAAAAAATTTTTGAGTTTGTGGCAAATGTAATTATAAAACATGGCACATATGGAAAACTAACCGCCATAATTATAAACACAAAAAAAACAGCTATATCGAAGAAATACCTCCCCATAGCCAGAGTGTTCTTAATTTATAAAATACAGTGATGTATGCACAGTATTTTGATTTCACCATCGTAAGGAGGCTTTCCACGCACCAGGGATTTCTTGCTATTTTGATGTCGAGGACCATCCACTGTATTTATGAATAGCTTATTTTCAACGAAAAGCAAATTCTGAAGAAATGAATTATTATTGACATTTGCATGGAATATCATGCAAGCTAGTGAAATAATAATGAAATTTATCCTTGAACTAGCACTTAATCTGTAGGTAATGCAGTATTTCTGCATTAAGTTCCACGGTGTGGCCTTTCCTGAGTGTTCTGGAATGGCGGGGTTGTGAGAACCTGAAAGTGTTAATGTTAAACAAATTATTTTTTAACATAAATAAAAATTTTAACCTGGCAGTTTTCTGCTGGCTAGAAAGAAGTGGCAGATCGAGATCTTTCTGCATACCTTTAACGGAGTCAGTTCTCTTATATTTAGTTAAAATGAACCTCGCTGCCATTCTTTGAACTTTTTTCTAGATTGTTAATTTGGTATTGTCTAAAGGGATCCCGTACAATTGAGGAATATTGCAATGTCGGTCTTACTAGAGTTTTATATGCGATTAATTTCGTTGCGACATGCGCCAATTTTAGGTACTTTTTAAAAACCGTATTTTCTTTTTCGCAGTTCAATATAAGTTATCAATATGTTTTCTCCGATTGAGGTCATTAAAAATTGTGACACCCAAGTATTTGAAATTCTCAACTTTAGCTAAGGGACGTCCGTCGAATTCGTATGCAAATGGTGAGACATTCTTTTTTTTTGTTATTACGGAGAACACAGTTTTATCATAGTTGATTACCATTTTCCACTGCCTACGCCATTCTTCATTGACTTTAAGAGATGCGCTCAATCTTACTTGGTCACCGCTCGAGTTTATTTGTGAATAAATGAGACACTCATCTGCAAACACCCTAATCGTGACACCAGAGTCAATTTTGTCAGGTGTGTCATTTATATCACACAAGAAAATAGACAAGGCTCAAGACGGATCCCTGAGGGACACCTGAGGATACGGTTATTAGGTGCAACCTTACACGACTGATTTCTACAAACTGTGTTATATTCTGGAGATAGGCCTTGATCCACAGGAATATGTTTTCGTTAACACCAAGCTTGACCTGCTTGGTTATAAGTTCACTATGCGAGACTCGGTCGAATGATTTTGATAAGTCTAAATACATTACGTCTATTTGACTCGCGTCCTTAATACATTGGGCGAAGTCGTGCATTGTTTTGATTAGCTGTGCTATTGTGGATCAATATCTACGGAAACCATGTTGGTTACAAAAGAGAGTGGCTGAATCTTCCCGAAAACTATCTGTTTAGAAATTATATGTTGCAGCAGTTTACTACGTGCGCAAGCTAACAAGATCGGGCGATAATTTCCGACGAGGTGTCTATCTCCAGCCTTACGGACAGGAACTACTCTCGCAGTTAATAAGTCCATCGGAACTTTGTGTTGTGTCAAGGACGCACTAAAGATAACCACCAGATATTTCGAGATCCATTCGGCATATCGCCTTAAGAATACGTTGGGAATCCCGTCGGGGCGGACGATTTTTTTATTTCCAGATCTAACAGTAAAGAAAAAGACCTTGCTCAGTGATAATCAGATAGGCATTACTGAGGGTTGATTTGCGCTTGTCATTCCAAAATAAATAAAGCACTATCAGCGTCAGCAAAAACAGAATGGAAAAAAGTGTTGAATGAGTCTGCCATTTCTGCTGGCTCAGCAATGATATGATCGTTGACGCAGAGGTAATCTTTTTTATCTCTGGACGGTGCGAAATGTTGCCAAAACTTCAGCGGCGAACTTCTCATAAATTGGGGCATTACTTCTGAAAAATACTTTAGTTTTGAGCTACTAAGTTTATCCTTTAGGGTGTGCGATAATTCGATAAGACGTTATCATTAGCCATTTTTTTTGTTTCGCCTTCTAGAGATCTTGCGTTTCTGCTCGATTATATCGCGTGTTACCCAAGGTTTGTGCTTAGCTACCCGCTTGGTTCTCTCAGGAACAAATTTTGTTGTACAATGGTGAATTACTCTCTTAAATTGTTGTCATAAGGTTTCAACGTCACCTCTGTCCGAAAGTTTATCCAAGGAAATCTTTAAGTAATCGATAATACTTACGTCGTCCGCTCTATTAAAATCATGTAGTCGAATTCTTACGTTATGCTTTTGCTTAGCCCCGGCGAAATCGATGCTTAACAGCACGAGCTTATGGTCTGACAGTCCCTCAGAAACACCGATCTCGCAGTTCGGCCAACTGGCTAGAAACAAACACTAAGTCAAGTAATGAACGTGTCGATTCAGTTATTCTAGTCGGTTCGTTGGCCACCTGCTTCAAATCGTAGTTAAATGCGATGTCCAGGAGTAATTCACAGCTTTTATTTTCCACCGAACCAGCCTCAAAGTGCTCCCAGTTTATCCCCTGTAAGTGAAAGTCACCTGCAATCATTGTCTTTTGTCTGTCGGTAACGTTAGCGCTAATGTAGTCGTAAATTGATTCTAGACACGAAATCGGAAAATCTGGAGGCCTGTGAACAGCACAAATTGTAAATAATACCTCTTTGAATCTTATCTTCCACCAAAGGCTTCCTGTGTTGGGGCAATCAGGTATGATCATGCAGTCTAAATGTTTTTCTTTTTTAACAATTGCGACCCCTTCTCCCCGTGACCCTCTATCTTTTCTTATATTTTTATACGGTGGTTGGAGTAATTCGCTGCTTTGAATTTTCTCATGGAGCAATATTTCGCTTACTACTACAATGAGTGGATTATGAAGCATCAGCGAATGCTCTAGCTCTAGCTCAGCGACTTTATTGACAAGGCTTCTGGCGTTAACATTAATCAGGCGCAGGCATTTTTCTTGCAAAGGTTTTTTGTGGTCATTTACTGTTTGTCTCAGGGCTGCGCATGCTCGACACTTTTACCCTGTGCCCTTCGGACTCGCTCCAATAAAAAGTATCACATTGACCTCAATCTTGTCGTGTACAAGCCTTACACGGAAATCATTGGCTCTCTCTGCACTGGTACTCACTTAAAAATTCTTCCGTTTAATGAATATGTCCTGAGAATAGGCATTGAAGATAAAAATTTTAGTTCCTTTAAGTTTTTTGCAGCTGCGAAACACCTCAACTTTTCCGTTGTAATCAAAGAATTTTAAGATGAACTGCCTAGTTATGCGCTCGTTTAGTTTCCCAGCCTGTGAATACGTTTCAACCTTTTTATAGTCACGTCCAACTTATTTAGAAAGAGGTTAGTGACCATTTCGGTTTTTACTTCCTCGTCAGTTTCGTCTTGTGCATCAGGAATGCCAAACACTACCAAGTTATTGTGCCGACCTCTGTCTTCAAGGTCAATTAACTTCTCATGCTGCAGCCTAATTGTTTCCTTGAACTGGCTGACTGTTTCCTGGAGTTGCGTACTTGTAGGTCAGTTAGGGCAGCCTCGAGCTTAGCAATTTTCCCCGACATTTCTTCCTGTATTGTTAGAAGCTATTTGGTTTTCTTTCACTGCTTTGATTTCCGCTCTCATCTGCTTTTGGTTTTCAAGCACCTCGGCAATCATTTCTTCGAGCCTGCTGTCGGGACCTGGGGTCAAGTCAATGTCCCCGGAGGTAATTAACAGTAAGGCTCTCCAGCTTTGCAACACACAATATGCGAGCGACATGAATGACTTCGAACACTCTGAGCAAGTCTCGAATAACACCCCAGGACACGGCAGAACCACTACCAACCTGTCGTCACTTCTAAAACTCTTACAGAATATGCGTTCACTGACCTGTTGAAGAGCGAAGAAAAGTTTTGACATGTTCTTTGTGGTTCCACTGTGCCAACTGAAGCAGCTCCGGAGGCCGGCTGTTCTTAAATGCTCAGTGCGGGGGTCGACTGTGATGGTGTCACTAGATGCCCGCCCATGCAACATCGCCTCCTCCACTCTTGATTGCCATCGCTGCTCCTCGTCGATGAAGGTTATTACGGCGGTTTCGTCGCATGCGCTGGCTGGAAGGCCCAACACAACAGTACCTGTTGAAGAACGAAGAAAAGTTTTGACATGTCCTTTGTGGCTCCGCCGTGCCAACAGATGCTTTTCATTTATGAAAAATAAATTATTCTGGGAATATGGTAACTCTGGTTTCGATTTCCGGTTATAATCATTTCGACTTCATAACACAATGCGAAAAAAGTGGCGAAATATGTTTGTATTTAAAAAGCAGCTGGCGCACACTTCAGACTGAGAAAACGATGACGGGTCCGGAATAGCTAGATTTGCAGATAACCTGCCAAGGTTTTGCTGTTCAATTATAGCCATCTATGGCCGCCACTCCAGTAACAAAAATTTGCTTCTGACGAACTTTCTAGACACGGTCGTAATCTAACCCTTGCGGTCAGTTATGTTTTTCTTTTCACTACTTTATAATAAATACCACGGCTTCATCGCGAAATGTCATGTGTGATTCTTTTTAAATCTTTTGGCAACTCATTGCATCAAGAGGGTTATACAGACCCTTACTTGGGAGGAATATTTAGGTGACAAATTTGTGTCTTTTTGAATCGACCACACTGATCTTTATATTTTTAAAGACGACGTGAAAGCGGCAGTGAAATTGCAAAAATTATCAGGTCATTTCTTTATAATAAGGGTTATTTATAGCTGGGCTAGTTGGTAATCCTTGTGAACAATAGAATGGAGCTTTGCACCGTTTTATTCCGTTATGTACATTTTTTTTATATCTTGCCAGGTCACAACCAGCAACAAAAATGATTCCAGCACCCCGAGAAATTAAATAACTATCACTGGTCACGTGCAGGATAATAAAACAAAGTAGACAACTTCGACTGAAATGGTCTTCTGACTTTGGTCGAAGCCAATGCTGTACGAAGCAGTAGTGGAACTATTTGGGCAATTTTCATTTGTGTGCAAGAAGAGTTATCTTTAAAAAGCGTAAGTGCACATGAATTGATTACGCCCGAAATTGCAGGTGCTATAAAGTATCAAAAGTTTCTATAGTGACTCTTTTAGCGTTGACCGAAAAATAGAAATTTAAAGAGCCATTTCAAAATGGCTTGGAACAAGCTTCATGCATCAATCCGTTCCTCTTAACGCAGGTATATCGAAGGGGGAATTTGTAATGAATCGTTTCGATCCGGCGCAAACTTGACAATTCGCTAACGGGGTCTGAGTCGACCTAAAAAAACCTTATCTTGATGATACAATAGATAACACTTTTGCGTCTGCTACAAAGGAAGAATGAATGAATTCAACTGATTTCTGCTCGTGTTTCCGGGACACTCTAGGCTAGTTCGTGGTAATCGCGGTTCGTGGTGTGCGATACGTTTTCGAAGCAAACAGGTTATAATATATATATATATATATATTTTTTTTTTTAAACTTTGCACTTGAAACAAATGTCTTACAGTAAGGCAATGTGGACCAGACAACGCTGTGTAGGCATCTGTAGTATAAATATGGGGAAATCGATTTTCGAGAGCATTTATCTTAAAGCAGACTCCCAACAATAAACCATCATTGCGCCACGCAACGCTGTGCTTGAACATAAAATGAAGCCGATTTGTAATCTTAAATCGGCAGCATTGTTTACAGATAAGTTTTGTTGCGTTCTATGCGTTCATTCAACAGACATTCAATATTATATCACACAAGGTTGTTCCTTATACCATCGCCTTAAAGTGAGACAATGTTATCAAGGCTATGGTGAGTTAGAACAATTTCCGTGAGGGTGGGAATGCATATTTAAAAGGCATTAAGATGACATATCTCCCGGCAGTGAGTAAAACAGGATTGCCATGGTTGCTGCTGTAGAAGTGATACCTTATCCTATGAAAAACATGACACGCGCCACTGCTACACAACATTTACATGATGATGCCAAGCAAGTGTCGTGGGCTCAGCCTGCTCCCAACTGTTTCAAAACAACAGCCCCGAAAACGTGGAGCATGAAAAAGTAGCGTGTTTTTTGGACTTTGCTGCAACAGCCACTGTCGTGTTAAGAAACAGACACGCAACCATTTTGTAGGACCTACTTGAATACAACGTTAGGAACATTTTCGCGACGCATTTACATCATATCAATGCTAGTTGGAGGCATGGGTGAACTTTCTCGCTGGCGTTGTAATTTCATTATTTTGCTTTCTAACCTGCAGTGCCCGCATGATTTTGGCTACAAAACACACAACCGACAGGCATCCGATATTCGCTTATCTTTAAATTCACTAGCCGGCAGCATTTTTTCGCAGAAATTCGTTTTGGTGTGAGAACTAACTTTGGAATCGTTCATTCGTGAACTCAAAACAGCTACACTATGTCCCACGAGTTTAATATTGACGTCCAGTGCCTCCTATTTAGGCAAGTTGACAAATTGGCTTTATTGCACACTGACGTTTCATTCACAAGTAGATTTGCCTAGCTTTAAATACAAAGCTGTTTATGTTCAATATAGGAATAACTTAATTAAATTGCAACATTACAACGTCATTACAAAAAAAACATTGTCGTAAAACTTTTTTTTAAGACTTCGGTTTACTGAAGAAACTGGTATGTTATCTATTGCACTTAAACACCTTTAAGTATGTGATGACGTAAATTTGATTTTAAAAAACTCAATATTACTTCAATAATAAAAGCTTAATTTATATGCAGTAATCATAATATATATAAAAGTATGATTTTTTCAACATTTCGTTTTTTTACTTAGCATTTGGAAACCTGGCCCTTGCAGCAAAACTCTGTATTAATTGCTAACGCTATAGAAGTAACGCGTTACTGTATGTTCGTTCCTTTTTTGGTAACTTTTAACCTTCACTCGTTTTGTTATGAAACTTGCATCTGTATGCTAATACTTTTCCTACAATAACAATGAGGTCAAGACGTAGCTGCTTTGTGTTTGCTTTCTTTTCCTAAGGTATTCCAGCCTGCATTGTTGATGGCATTATCTTGTTTGTAATCGCTAGTAACGTCGAAGTAAAAATTGGAAGCCGTGGATTGTGCATTGTTCTTAATTCAAACAAACATCGCTTTGACCTTACGACTGTAGTCTAGACATAGCGTTTTGCTTTTGCTTTCTTTATGCGCAAGTACAATTCAGCATATGAGTAAAACAAGCCAGGAACATGATTCCAGATGAAAGTGGAGAGCCTATTTGTGTTGCTTGTATTTCTCCCCTTTTTGTGCATTTGCTTGACAATGTTACTCACTGCAGATTCATCTTGGACATGACATCGAAATACCAGAGGCAGCATTTACTCACGCCGTGGAAAAGGTTGCCGCCCCTGGCAGCTTTCTCAGAATGGTCTGCCGAACACTGTGGGAGCCTACGGAGCTCTTCGAAAGGAATGTGTCAGGGCAAGCCTGCAGGCGTCCTCTCTAGGAGGGTGCAGTGGGCAAGAAGCCCCTAACACACGAAACAATTGGCGCTGAGAGAGATGGGGGTTTCTGATCAACCTGGAAGGGCACAGGATCTGTTCTGGCTGAGCTGTGCTTAGCTGTGCACATAATGTGCGTATAGTGTGACCAAATGTTGGTTTCGCCTTGTGCAGCACACATCTACATTCAGAGGCACTATGAGGTCAGACAAGGTGAATGCGGGCGGACGAGGTGAAATGCCGCGTGGGGCGCAGCGCTTGATTTGCGCGCTGGGAGCGAGGTCACGAAGTTCGATCTGCAGTCAAGCCTGATCATTTCAAACCTTATTAATTCGAACTGTTTGTGAACGGATTAGTAGCTGCAATAAAAATGCATAGGAAAAAATGCATTGAATGAAAATCGCAGCGTCTCCCGATAGATTGAACTGCCAAGAGCACTGTTTAGCTCTTCAAACTGGCTTTCCCCCAACATGGCGAAATCGTTGGAGGAAAGCCAGGTTGCAGAGAAAACTGTTTTTTTTTTTTTTGGGGGGGGGGGGGGGGAGGCCGCGTCGACCGCCCAGAAGAAAAAAATATAGCTCTTTTGCGGAGTGAGTGGGGAGAAGGTGATCCGGAAAGACCTTGAAAAACGAAGAAGCGACCAATAAATAGCTGTGGTGAGCGTCTATCATGACGTACAGTCGTTTACTCTCGCCCCTGCGAGAGTAAACGGCTTTTCTAAATGTGGCGTGCTTGTTCGTTGTCAAATTAATTCAAACTTTTATATAGTGTTGCCCGCTATATCGAAGTGGTAGACTGTTTTTTGCGAGTTCGATATAATCGGGTTTGTCTGTATTATGTTGCCCACAGGTAGAGGAAAGCAGACAACGCGGAAGGGCAGCCGAGTGATAAATTGACTGACTATGAGGCTGGACACGATAGGACTTCCTTGTTTACTGTTGTAGCTGTGAATTTATTATTTTAAGTTTTGTTTTATGAATGTTTTACCTGCTCGTGTATTTGTTTTTCATGCGCTGTAGGTTTTATTACGCAATACCAACTTGCCGAAGCCGTCATCACAGCCATCCGGGTGTGCTGCCAAGAACGGCATGGAAGAAAGGAGCCGTGGACAGCCCTGTCTGCAAGGCAATGTGCGCGAGTGGTGCGTTTTGGGAAAAATAAAATAATAAATTTCATTCTCTTTGTCTTTGTTGTTTTGATTCATGGCAGAATCAACACCCAAACCTTTGAAAAATTGGTGTTCTTTTTGCACAATTTGCTAGCTGCTGTATTCAGCAGTCCTTTCTGCATCTAAACTATACCGTGCATGCCTGACCAGGTCACCCCAGAAGACACTAGATTGTCCGGGTCACATCAGAACACACTTGACGGTCACTCCAATGCATCAGAACACGCCAAGACCCCAGAGCACGCCAAGACACCAGAACACATCAAGACACCAGAACACGCCAAGATCCGTGTCTGAAATTCCGCTCTGGTGTAAACATCAGAAACACACCAGACCCGGCTGGTAGATTTTTCAATGGGTTAGTTTATTTTTAACTTTTATAGATATCCCTAGCTTAAAAAAAATGGCGGTGAGTCGCCTTTTAGCGAATTCGGCGGTCGCGAAAAGGCGTGTACGTGTGGGACAGGTAGGTTAACATTTTTGTAATGAGCCGCCGCAGAATGTCGCCGCGAAGTAAACAGGGGAAAGGGTGGAAGGGAAAGGGGGGGGGGTGGTTAACACGCTCCCTTGTTATGCACGCTAGAAGTATGGGAGTCTTTTTCTATACAGTGTAGTTTTTCAATAAACGGCGTTTCTCTAAGCCGCCGCTCCTGCTTTCTCTGAACCGAGTTTCGATAAAACGAGCCCGTTTAATAAAACGTGTTTCGATGAAATCGCGTTAGACCAACCGTAGCAAAGCCGTACCGGTCATTATTCCGCTTTGATTCGGGTTCGGGTTCAGTAGCTTTGCGTTTTGTTCCAGTTCGGTTGTGGCTCAATGAGGTTTCTGAAATAAAGGGTTATTAAAAAGAAAGTACCCACCTTCCAAGCGTTAATAAGAAAAGGCTGAACACGGCGTTGCCATCATTAAAAAAACAGGTTTGTGTAAATCAGGATAGCAAAACCAATATTTTTTTATAATTTTGTTTTAGTGATCTCGAATATTTAACTCAAGCAACGTTCTATAAAAATTACGTGGTTATAGGCGCTTGTAAACAGTGCCAAAGTGCAGTACGCTCATGTGAAGCTGATCAGCCAGCACGCTCAGTGACGCCTTACAGGTAGCACGCACCGTACTCGCAAACAACTCACAAACAAAAATTTAGTCGTTCAGTCTGCCAGTGTATGGCGGCATGTTTACCAACGGTAGATAAGAATTTTAGCCAGTCACTACGACTGCTAGCCTGGGGCCTTTAACGGGCATTATGCAGTACTGGCACGACCGTACGCCGATGCCATGCTCTTCCAGATCAAAATGGCAAGCTGGCCACACCGCCCGCCCGAATGACTTGCTTGAACGACTGAGTTGAAGAGAGGAAAGACAGCGAAGGCTTGTCGAAAGACAATTAACACCAAGAAGGCATAAAAAAGTAAACGGGCGACTTACTCTAGGGTCATTCCATGTCAACCGTCCCAGGCGTTGGGCTCGACCACCTTCGATTCCTGAAAAAAATTCATGGCCTTTTGCAGCATTGTTCGTAGGCATACCCTAAAATATTTTTCACAAAAAAATTTGGCGATGGCGTGAGCGCGGTTTTGACTTTCAAAAATAGCGTAAAACTAGGTATCACTTCTTAATTTATAAAAAAATCTTTTTTTGTGTAAAACACTCAAAAATATTTCTTATATCTGCACGGCTTTCGACTTGCAATGTGGTTGGGCTTGTGCAGTTGTTTTAATATAATTTTTTTTTAAAAAACAATTTTTTGACAATTTTAACATATTTCTTTTTTTATTAAAAAACATTTAATTTCTCCGAGGACTCAATAGAACCTTTTACCGGCTGCCCCCTGGAGGTATATAATCTATAAAAAAATGTTTAAACCGCTCAATTATATATCTCGCGGTAAAAAAAAATATTCTGCATTTTTTTAAAAAGTGCGTTTTGACGCATAAACAGCCCTTTATTTAACCCCGATGTGGTCCCAGTAAAAATACAAACCCTACTGGGTATGAAGAACAAGCGATTGTCTTTTGATTCTGAAAGTTTAATCAAAGTAGTTTTTGTTTAAAGCGAGCAAACAATTTTTGAATTTCAACTTTTGCACCACAGCCCGGCGTGGTGCAAAAGTTGAAATTCAAAAATTGTTTGACCGCTGGCGTGCTCGCGTGCAGCACGCCAGCGGCGACGATAGCTGACATGATTAGGTCCAAAGAATGGAGTTTACTGCCGCTTCCCCTTGTCTGTCTTTTCAGCTGCAAGGGAAGAAACGGCGGGCATCGTGCTGATAATCGTAGGTGCCGCCAGTGCGTAGCCACAGCAGGCTCCTTGTGCCCTTTGTATCCGAGGGCGGCTCCTCACACTCCGAAACGCGATGCCTATTTGACGGGCGGAATCAGCTGACGTGAGATTCTCCTAAAAGGGAATCGCGACAATATCGCTGCGAAATCTAGCCGTCACGCATGCTGCGGTTAAAAGCGGAACTATTCAGCAACGCAAGAATTTGGCGTTTCAAAGCCGATTTAAACACAAACGAGGCGTGAGCCTCCAATGGCGCGCTTTCGTTAACACCATATCGCCTCGTTGTTTGAGACTGCCCGTTCGCTGGGGTTTCGTGTTGCTGTTTAAATAGTGTCCTGACGTCGACAATAAAGAGTGATTGCGATGTGTACGCAAAAGCAGCAAGCTTACTAGTGGATATTTTTACCCGGCAGCGCTAAGCATCTGCTGATATCAAGACAGTGGAAGACCACAGGAGGACATTTCGACGGGATGTTCCTATTTCTTTTGTTGGTTTATGGTTTACGACTTATGTTTACGACTTACGTTTATGGTTTTCGACTGTTTTGCGCGCCGCGCAAAACAGTCGAAATAGGAACATCCATAAACCAACAGGAGTGGAAAAGCCTTCTTCCGACCACAATGTACACGACAACTCGAAGTCCTACTGTCTACCTGACTGTGCAAACCGTGACACCGCCGCACTCTTTGCCAGGCTCGACAGTGGCGTGCTGTGCAGAGAAGAGACGCCAGAAACGACACCAGGTTTCGGCGCGATAGCTCAACTTTAAAATGTTTTTATTTCCTCTTTAGAATAAAATTATTTTATTTAAACTTTCAAGAACAAAATGCAATCAACTCTTCTATAAATTTCACAATGTTCCGTATTTTTTATTTGGTGAGGGGGGCACCTCAAGGCAGAATTGACGGCTCTTGAAACGGCAAAACGCAATTTTGCATAAATTTTGTTGTTTTTCGGCTTGATATTTAGTCGTACGGTCTGAAACCTTTCTTTGTTTTTATTTTGTGCAGTATACCCACAGGGCTGTGAATAAGAATTTTTAGTCACCTGCAGCAATGAGGTAGTTTGTAACAAAACTATTGAAAATGCTAAAATTCTTACATATTCCTTATTCTTTTTTAGTTCCTTCAAGTCAATATTCATCATGCTTATTACACAGCGATCCAAGTGCCGTGTGCTTTTTAGGCGAAAATTCCACCTTTTCATAAATATATATTACTTCTCATGAAGAAGTAAGATATATCTATGAAGAAGTCTACGTCGCCGGACGCATTGAGAAGTCCACGTCAGCTCGTGCCACCCGTCGAGTAGGTATCGCGTTTCATAATGTGAGGAGCCGCCCTCGGATACAAAGGGCACAGCGGGCCTGCAATGGCTACGCACTGGCGGCACCTCCGATTATCAACACGATGCCCGCCGTTTCTTTCTTTGCAGCTGAAAAGACGGAGAAGGGGAAGCGGCTGTAAACTCCATTCTTTCTTTGGACCTAATCGTGTCAGCTATCGTCGCCGGCGGCGTGCTGTGCGGCGAAAAGGCGTTAAGAAGCGACGCAGGGGTGTGGTGCGAGAGCTCAACTTCAAAATATGTTTTCTCGCTTGAAACAAAAATTACTTTGATAAGACTTTCAGAATGAAAAGTCAATTGTTTTTCCTTCCAAACCCATAATATTTTCTATTTTCACTTGGACCACATCAAGGTGAAATAAACTGTGTCAAAAACGCGTCAAAACACAATTTTTTGCAACTTGAGGAGTTTATTTTTACTGCAAGATATTTAATTGAGAGGAATAGACATTTTGTTTATAGACTATATACCTGTAGGGCAGCCAGTAAAAAGTTGTATTAAGTCCCCGGAGCAATTATATATTTTTAATAAAATAACAAAAAAGTTAAAATTTTCACAATAAATTGTGTTTTCTTTTTATAATATTTAAATTAAACAAAACTGCACAAGCTGAACCACATTGCAAGTCGAAAGCCGTGCACATTTAAAAAAAATATGTATGGTTGGGAAGTTCTTAAAGAAGCTGATTTTTTTATAAATTATGGAGTGATACCTAGGTTCACGCTATTTTTAAAAGTTAAAGCCGCTCTCACGCCATTAAAAACCATTTTTTTAGTCAGAAATATCTAAGGGCATGGCTACGAACAATGCGGCAAAATGCCATGATTTTTGTTTTCAATCAAGGGTAGTCGAGCGAAACGTCTGGGACGTTTGACATGGAATGACCCTGTTTCTAAAAACAACGTACGCACGTTTTTTTTTTCTAACAGTGCCAAAGGTTTTGGGCGGCTGGCTTTGCGGCGACCGACGTCGCAATGACGCACTCGTCATGGCTTCGCCTCTTGGCGCTTTTAGATTTTGCTACCGCGGAGCAAACGCGCCGACAGCCGTCAACGTTTTTGTTCATATATTGATATCTATGTTCGCAATTTTCCTTCTTGAGGAATATGGCTGAGCAGCATGAAAACAAAATGCGAAATATTGCTTAGCAGCGAGAAAACAAAGGAGGCAAGTGAGGAGGCACCATTGGCCGAAGGTGGTCTAGGCGTGTTCCAGAGCGCTTTCCCGGTTTCACTAATTCGGTTGTGGCCAACCGGAAGCCTCGCTAATATCCTGGCGGTGGTTGCGAGGAACGAACTTAGTAAGGGTGTCAGAGTAACTCTCGGTGTCTGGAAATATGGTGCACGCGATGTTTCGATCACGGTCATACAAAATCATGGTGGAACATATATAAAAATATGAAAATCATGTGCGACCTGCAGAACGATTGACGTAATCCGTCCGCCAGGCGCTGACCGCCGCAAATCTGCCGTTGAAGCGGTCAGACTCCATTTGAGCAAAACAGAATTCAAGCGGCACTTTCGTTTCTTACATATGTTTGGATAACCATAACCGAAACATTGCATGTACCATCTTTTCAACCATGAAGAGTACTACATTTAACTCTTATGCACTCATTGAAACTGTTTTTGCTACCATGGCTGGAGGAATATTTTCGGCTTCTGGTTGGTCAAGAGAGTTTGCCAATTATTCTATCTTCATCTGGTGCACGCCCTCGCTCTGGTCGCTCCTCCCATTGACCAGACACTCTCTAGATACTGTTCTGCTCTTCTTTACCTCCGTTGAGTACGCTACTTACCGAGGACCGGTGAACTGCGGAAAAGCAACACCCACGAAAGCAAGATTCATGGGTGTTGCTTCTCCGCAGCGCATCGGTGCTCGGAAAGAAGTGGGGTCAATGGGGCCATGAAAACAAAAATTATGAAAAACTCGAAAACGGCGCTTTTATGGAACGGCTTATCGATACGTTCAAAACGTAGGAGGGCAGCCCAAGTTTTCAAAGTTCTTTGAACGAACCAGAAGTATGCAACATCAAAGTTTGAATTCTCGCGAACCTACTGTATTTGTGTATAGAGTAGGTTCGCGAGAAATCAAACTTTGATGTTGCATACTTCTCTTCTGTAGTAGGGGATGTGGCTCAATTCAATGTGGTCAGTATGACTGAATAGTTGTGTAATTTCAATTTGGTAGTTTTATTTCTCAAGCACGTGTATTACGTGTTCAAATCAATGCAAATATTTACTTTGGTTCAATGTATGGGAGATTTGTTTTATATGTCACGTAGAGTAAAAAGGGGATGAGCTGGGGGGCTAGTTGGCAAGCACGTTGCGCGCTGACTTTAACCATGTGTCGGAGTTCAAATTTTAAATGGGACGAATTCAAAGGACAACTGTCTTGGAAGCACCTCTTCGGTCTAGTGTTTATTTCCTTGTTCTTCTGTCGCCCCTTTGGGCTGGCGCGTGCCCTCCTCTGCAGGCTTGGCTTGCTGTTGGGCTCACCTCAGCCTATGTCGCCACATATGTATGTCATGTACAATTTTTTGTGATTCTGTATTGATTTCGAATCCTTTTGTGCTCTTTATTTCAAGCTACACTCCCATGCACCATAACGATATTGAATAGGTCCCCAATTGAAGGAAAACTGTAAACACAAGCATAGAGGGGCGTCTGGACGGGAAGCACAAAGACAAATATTCGCGATTCCAGCAAAACGGACGGCACCAGGCTAGAAAACCGGGAACCAGCCGGAACAGGTCGCTTCGCGTCTCTCCGCGTCTCTGCCGGCTTTTACGGACTTGTGTTTTTGGCTCGGTGGCGAACAATGTAATTTGACAAAGGTCCGATTCTTTTTTATAGGTTTGCCTCAGTGTTCGTTAGTTTGCTGAAGCTTCACTAGATTGTTTCCTTTCATCACGTGTTTGAAAGGCAGTTTACTCCACAGCACGCGGTCGTATGCTTTCGATTGTTTGGCTGGGGAGGAGTCACGAAAAAACGTTTCGATTTCTTGTCTATCTCGAATCACATTCAAAGTGACGACGACTTGGCAACTGATAAGTGGTTTCTTTATAGAAATATGTAGTACAGTGCACTGAGGACGACAGACGAGATGTTTCACTGGAGGGTACACCAATGTTGCAGTCAAGTGAATGGAAAGGTTCGATAGCTTCTTTTCTTCAGTTTGGTTGTGTTCGATTAGCTTGAAGATTGAGCCACCTACGCCGGTCAGTGCTTTGGCTATTCATCTTGGCAGCTTTTCGCCGAAAAAACCTCAGGACCACGCCGAAGGAGTTGGGCTGATTTCGCTATTACTCGATTCCGGAAAACTTGCTCGCTTCATACGATTAATGAGGAACATTGTTCGCTTTTAAAAAGTGGGGGACGCGTCTCGCAAAGTTAGAACCTATCACGACATTATGATTTATAGCGCCTCCAATATTTATACTATACCCCCGTCGAAACTAGTGGATATATCTACATTGTTCAGGTTGTCCGGCCACTAAAAATTGTCAATTTCACCGTTCAAGATTCGAAGTCACGTTCAACCCAGAGAGAGTCTGCGTGAATCTCCGATGAAGACTCTCTCCAGTTTACCCGTATTCTTCTGCGTGCTGCCGGCTAGAATCATTTGGCTAAGTTTAAGTAGTATCTCTCTGTCTGTCAAATATACTGTTATTCAGCAGTTCACTTAAGAGCTGGTCAATAAGCTCATCTTTCAACCTGAAGACTATATTAATACCGATTTAGTGGGACATGGTACGTAATATAATACGTAACCTGCATATTCCTTAAGTTGACTCCTCGGTTGCTACTAAAACACGAACTGAAATACGAGTATCAGTTGCTTAGTGGAATACCAGAGGCTTAACATGCTCGTTGGCTCAATAAGCGCTTGCCTAATTTTCGTAATTTTCCTGGAGCCTGTGTTGCTGGCCGAGCAGACGACTGGAGCTTTTTCTTAAACGCGGATACGCACAAACGCTCGATTTTGCAGACAGATAAGTCGCTTGGTCGAGGCATGCGAGTTAGCTGAAAATTACTCTCGGCGGAGAAATTCTGTAACCGTCACCGCTTTCCTTAGCTGATCAAAACTGATTGGACTCTATTACCGTCTCACCAAAGCCCATAGTTTCGGTCTGAAAGAAATCTCCGAAACAAAAGTTTGACATGAAAAGAACACAAAGCACCGGGAAAACAAAACTATGCTCTGTATGCTCTGCGTGTTTTTGTGCACCGGCTACACTTAACCGTCGCAGTTAAAATACCTAAAAAATAGGGCATTGAACAAAGGGAAATATGTTAGTCTGAATGCGCCACCCGTTCAAGTGGCCCGGCCGAGTCGACGCGACCTGTTCCCAGCCGCAATAATTGTTTGGTGGTGCGCCCCTTATAGGTCGCCCCCGCAGGGGGCACCTTTGAAAGCAGGTGCCCCTTGCGGGGGCACCTGCATTCAAAGGCTTTGACATCCCCAAAAGAGAGTGACATCTGTTTTGGGGATGTGTCAAATTCAGCTACCGGAATTTGATGGTGGGCTCGGGTGAGGTAAATCTTCGCAAAAATGGTAGAGCCTCGAAGATTGGTGGTGAAGACATGCAAATTGGGGAGCGGGTATCGGTCTGGAACGGAGCTATCGTTCAAAGACCGAAAATGGCAAGGAACGTTCACCTAAAACCGACAAAGGTGACAAAAATAGGGCCGAGGCTCACGTCAAAACAACGAATCGGGGGAAAACCACAAAAAAGGTTCATTTGAAGATGACAAAGCGGCCGAAAATGACTAGAAAGGTTTACCACAAAAGGACAAAGTGGACGCAAAATATGTGAAAGGTTCACATCAAGACGACAAATCAGCCAAAAATGGCGAGAAATGTTCACCGCAAAACGACCTTGCGGGCGAAAATTACCCCCAGAAAGGTTCTCCTCAAAACTACAAAGCGGGCGTAACTGAAGATAAGGTGCACGTCAAAACGACAACGCGACCGAAATCTGAAAAAATATATATATATATGTATATTCTAAGTCTATTGACATTAGACCTTGGAATATCTAATTTAGAAAATGCAGGCGGTCCACCCTTTCCTTGACAAGCCGGAGTCGATGCTGACTGTCATGCTTAAGTTCAGCTGTCGCTACCTGAAAGATCAGTGGCTTGCCATTCGTTTAAAATGCAGTGCTCTTGATCAAACCGCTCATACATCAGTTATCTTTTTCAATGATTATCTCACGATGCAAAACAAGCAGCTGTTCTGGGTGGTTAGAAAACGAGTAAAGCAAAAGCAAAATCAATACAAGTTTACCTGGGTTAAAAAAAGGAAAGCTTTTTTGTTTACAGGAGCGAGACGTCGCTTGTGTGGCGCATAAAACGCAACGCAAATTTGGACGCAGTTGCAAAGGTGGAAGCAACGAATCTTAAACAGTTTTTTTTTTTAAAGGCGTGTTGCTTAAAATTAATTCTAAACAACCGGTCAAATTTTTGTTTAGTTTTAATGGTAACATTAGAAGTATCCGAAGTATTGAAAGAAGTGTAATGTTTCGAGATTCGGACGCAGTTATGGATGCTTTCAATTTAAGGGAAATGAATTCTACAGGGGACTGGTAACTCTGGTTTCCAATCCCGATTATTGTCATTTCGCCTTCACAACACCCTCTGGAAGGAGAGGAGAAATATGTGTTTATTTAAAAGCAGTTGGTGCACACTTCAGGTTGAGAAAGCGAGGACGGATCCGGAAATGCTAGGTCTGCAGATTGCCTGAAAAGATTTTGCTGTTCACCGATAGCCATCTATGGCCCTCTGTCCAGTAACGCAAATTTGTTTCTGGAAGAACTTGCTAGAGCACTATTGGAATTTAACCCTACCGGTGAGTTATGTTTTGTGGGCGACTCCATTATACATCCCATAGATTCATCCGAAATGACATAATTTTTAAACCTTTTTGCAACTCATTACACCAAGAGCGTTATTCAGTCCCCTAATAAGAAGGAATATTTAACAAATTTGTGCCTACGTGAATGGGTCATGAATGGGGCCAACTGAACTTGAAAAATACACAAAGAAAAAATTATAACCTTCCCGCCCTCTATTGAATGAAAAAATCTAATTTCTTGTAAAGAAAAAGGAAACCGGAATCAAGGATTAGGAGGAAGGGAAGAAGAGCCATTATTAATAGTTGCTAGTCCAGCAGTGCGAATGTTATAATTTTTTCTGTGTGTGTTTTTCATGTTCAGCTGGCCCCATTAACAAGCAATGAACCAGCTTGCTAAGCTTAATCCTCTAACGAGTTCGTGAATGGACCACACCAATCATTGTACTTTCAAAAACGGCGTGCATGCGACATTGAAATCGAAAAATTAACAGGTCACTCTCTTATAGCTTGCCAGGTCACAACCAGCAACAAGAAGGATTCCAGTACTCTGAAAAACGAAATAACTATTACCTATTACGAGCAGTATGTTAAAAAATGTTAACGACTACGACTAGAGTAGTTTTTAACTTCGGTGGAAACCCAATGCTGTTCAAAGCTGTGGTAGAACTACACTTGTTAGATTGCGCGTTGGTAATGATGTAGCTTTAGAAAGAGTTATATACGTAAAGAACTATTTTCGCAATTTTTTTCGGGCGGAAAAATAGTTATCTCTAAGTGCACGAGAATGGCTTACGCCCGAATTTGCAGGTGCTATAAAGTATAAGAATCTTATCAAAAGACGCTTTAAGCGATCACCAAGGAATATAATTCTAAACAGTGAGCTCGAAATAGCGAGGAACAAGGTCTTCATATGAATCCGTTCCTCTAAACGCAAGTATATCGAGGGGGAATTCGTAAAGAATCGTTTCGACTCGGCGAAAACTTGGGAATGCGCTAACCTGGTTCTATGTAGACCTCAAAAATAATATATGGATGATATGATACACAACAATTTTGCGCTAGTTCCGAAGGAAAATATGAATATATTCAACTAATTTTTGCTCGCGTTTCCGGGGCTCCCGAAGGAAAAATCCATCAATGTAACCCTGTTTGGCAGTCAATGTTTTCTAGTGGACCGCTGACTGTGCCTGACTGTACGTCAAGCATGTCTGATTGGCCAACAAGTTACTCTGACCGACAGTCAAACTCCAGTCAGACCCCGCTTATCGGCTTTCTGATGGTTTCCTGGTGGCAGTCGGCCGCCGCGAAATGCCATCAGGATGTCTTGGTGGTGATTCTGACTGTACATCGATTGTCTCTGACTGTACGTCAGAAAGCTTTGACGTGCAGACAGACGTACGGTCAAAGGACGCAAAGTTCGTTCAGATACCACTATTTCGCCAAACCTATGAATACGAAAATAATCTATGCACGAGAAAACGATTTCGGGACGTGAGCCCATAAAACCGCTGACGTTAGAGATATGACACGCAACCGACCGACAACCTTGATCAGAAGCCCGCCGAAGCGCCGAAGCGCCGAACACGACACTTCGCACTTCGCTTTGCCCATAGAGGCTTCGCCAAGCTTTCATGAACGATCGCTCTCGACTCGTTTTGTTTGCCCGCTCGCTCCAACCAGTCGATCCTGCCCGGGCTCTACAATGTCTTATGTTTTAGTAGAATTTCTACTCGACAAGACCCAGCCTGTTGTGAGTTCCGACGATGTAAGGGACTTTAGCGGTGTAGTTGAAGACGACAGGGTGTACCAGGTCTACTGGGCCGGTGATGCGCGAACAAAAGGATCGTTCTACGACGCGAAAGTACTCTACATGGCAGGTGAGTAGAACTGAAGTACGGCGAGTGATGTACGAGTGCTTTGCATAACATGCTGACGGCTTAACTGCATTTGCAGCCAAAGCATTTCGTTTAAAACGAATAGTCAAATCGAGTTTCTGTAACGGTGGCGTAGCATAGCGGTTAGGGTGTCCGATTTGTACGCATGTGGTCGCGGGTTCCATGCGCGGTGGTGCTGCTTTTTTTTTTCTCGAACATTTTGTTTTATCGAGGCATTTGGCGATATGTATGAGTGCGTATAGCTTTACTCTTATATAAATGCTGACCTTGTTGATGAAATTCCCTTGGCAGTGGCAGTCAGACGTCATCTGATGGACCATCAGATGACGTCTGATGGTCCATCACGTTCCACCAACGCTGCTGACTGGCAGTCAGTGTCCCAAATTACGTAGCTTGATGAAATTTTCAATAGGGCTCTCAAGGCTTGTCCGTGGGAATCAGAACGTTGTGTGCGACATGGTCTCTAAGCAAACAGGTTTTAGTACATATATTTTTTTAAACTTTGCACTTAAAACAAATGTCTTACAGTAAGGCAATGTTGGGTCCCAACAATGAAGCATCATTGCCCCGCAAAAAGGTTGAACCTGGCCATAAAATCTAGACGTAT
The DNA here is from genome assembly GCF_016920785.2 of Ixodes scapularis. Lineage (NCBI taxonomy): Eukaryota > Metazoa > Arthropoda > Arachnida > Ixodida > Ixodidae > Ixodes > Ixodes scapularis. The sequence goes on from NW_024609879.1 coordinate 7,336,999, forward strand.
TGTAATCTTGAATAGGCAGCATTGTTTACCGGTAAGTTTTGTTGCACTCTATGCGTTCACGCAGCAGACATGTAGTATTATATCAGACAAGGTATACCATCACCTGAATGTAAGACGATGTTATCAAGCCCATGGTGAGTTAGGACTGTTTCAATGATTGTGGGAAGGAATATCAACTGGGGCATTGAGATGACATGTCCCCCAACAGTAAGTAAAACAGAATTGCCATGGTTACTGTTGTACAAGGGATACTTTATTGCACGAAAAACATGTCACGCGCCACTGCAACACAACATTTATATGACGATGCCAAGGAAGTGTAGTAGGGTCATCCTTTTTCCAACTGTTCCAAAACGATTCCCCAGGAAACGTGGAGATTTAAAGAGTAACCCGTTTTTTTTCTTCTTTTTTTTACTTTGCTGCAACAGCCACCGTCGTGTTAAAAAACAGACACCCAACCGTTTTGTAAGGCCTACTTAAATACAACAGGAACATTTTCACGACACATCTACAACATATCGATGCTAGTTGGAGGCATGGGTGAACTTTCTCACTGGCGTTGTAATTTGACCATTTTGCTCCTTTCTAACCTGCAGTGTGCGCATTATTTCGGATACAAAACTTATGACCGACAGGCATCGGATATTCGCCTGTCGTCAAATTCCCTACCCCGCAGCATATCTTGGCGGAAATTGGTTTTTGTGTGAGGACGAACTTTGAAATCGCTAATTCTTGAATATAAAATTGTTACACTGTGACACAAAAGTCATATTTATGTCCAGTGCCTCATGTTTAGGCAAGTTGACAAATTGGCTATTTTATTTCGCTCACAATTGTTAAACACACTAACGAAATTGTATGCTCACGTTCCATTCATAAATAAAATGGTTTAACTTTAAATACAATGCAGTTTATGTTCAATGCCGAGATAACTTAGTTGAAATGTAACATTACAACGTCATTACAAAAGAAAAAATCATATATTTCATTAAAGACATTGGTGTACTGACAAATTGGTAAATGATCTACTGCATTTAAGCACCTTCAAAAAGATGTGATGAAAAAATGTTTTTTAAGAAAACTAAATATTACTTCAATCATAAAAGCTTAATTATATACCGTAATCATGGCATATAGAAAAAATACGATTTGTTTCAACCATGTGTTGTTCTTTACTTAGCATTTTAAAACCTGGCCCTGGCCAGAAAAGCCTGCATTAAGGCTAACCCTTGACAAGTAACGCATTACTATATGTTCGTTACTTTTTGGTAATGTTTAACTTTCACTTTTTTTTTATGAAACTTGCATCTGTAATGCCATTACGTTTCCTGCAGACGTAGTTAAACCCACGTCGTAGTTAAAATTTGAGACTGTGGATTGTGAATTGTTCGTAATTCAAACCACGATCGCTTGAACCCAAGGACAGTAGTCTAGACATAGCTGCTTGTGTCTGCTTTATTTTGCTCAGGTGTTGCAGCCAGCTTTGTTCATGGCATAAGCTTGAATGTTATTGAAACACACGGCGTAGTAAAAATTTGAGACTGTGCATTGTGAATTGTTCGCAATTCAGACCATGATCGCTTAGACGCAAAGACTCTAGTCGACATTGGTGTTTTTTGTCCACCTCTCTATTGCTAAGGTGCTGGAGCCAGCTCTGTTTTCGGAATAAGCGTGTTTGTAGCGAAACCAAAGTCTTCGTAAAATTTACAGACGGAGGATTGTGCATTGTTCGCAATTTAAACAAAGATCGCTTCGACCCAAGGACTGTAGTCTAGACATAGCTGTTTTGTGTCTGCTTTATTTTGCTCAGGCCTTGCAGCCACCTTTGTTCATGGCACAACCTTGCTTGTTATTGAAACCGACGTCGTGGTCAAAATGTGAGGCTGTGCATTGTGAATTGTTCGTAATTCAAACCATGTTCGCTTCGACCCAGATACTCTAGTCGACATCCTTATTTTTTGTTCACCTTTCTATTGCTAAGATGCTGGAGCCAGCTCTGTTTTCGGAATAAGCGTGTTTGTTAGCGAAACCAACGTCTTCGTAAGAATTACAGACGGAGGATTCTGCATTGTTTGCAATGTAAACAAAGATCGCTTTGACCCAGGGACGGTTGTATAAACATTCCAGTTTTGTGTTTGCTTTATACTGCTCAGGCGTCGCAGCCAGCTTTGTTCATGGCATAAACTTACTTGTTATTGAAACCTACGTCGTAGTGAAATTTAAGACTGTGCATTGCGAATTCTTCGTAGTTTAAACCATGAACGCTTCGACCCAAAGACTCAAGTCGACATCCCTGTTTTTGGTCCGCTTTTGTTTGCTGAGGTGCTGGAGTCAGCTCTGTTTTCAGAATAAGCGTGTTTGTTAGTGAAACCAACGTCTTCGTAAAGATTACAGACAATAGATTTTGAATTCTTCGCAATTAAAAAAAATCGTTTCGACCCAAGGAGTGTAGTATAGACATAGTTGTTTCATGTTTGTGTTATTTTGCTGAAGTATTGCAGCCAACTTTCCTCGTGGCATAACCGTGTTTATTAACTAAATTAACGTCATGGTGAAAATTTAAGAGAGTGCATTATGCCTTGTTAGTAATAATTATGATATGCGGTTCGACTCGAGGACTGTAGAGTAGACATAGCCGTTTTCTGCTTGATTTTTTTTGCAGAGGAACAGCCAGTACTGTTCACGGCATTATCTCGTTTGTTATCGAGACCAACCTTGTAGTCAAAATTGAATGCTGTGCATCGGGAATAGTTCATAATTCCAACAATGATCACATTGACCCGAGGACTGTAGTCAGGTCACGGCGGTTCTCTTGTCAGCATTTTTTGCAGAGGTGCTGGAGCCACCTTTGCTCACGGTTTTATCTGGTTTACTATCGAAACCAACGTCATAGTCAAAATTAGAGACTGCGCATTGTGTATTAATCTTGATTCAAACAATGATCGCTTCGACACAAGGAGTGTAATCAAGCAATGTTTGGATTTGGACTAGTTGGTTTGACATTATGTGATGTACTCCGTTGCGAAGTTACACTAGCGCATAAAATCATTAACTATGAGAATATATGGCAGACAGATAAGAACATCACGTACTTGTGATGGCGCAGACTAACAACTGTTTATTTTACGTTTTAGAGGGCAGCTCTTAAGCGCCTATGTCCGGGTTGAGCGGAACAACTTTCGAATGTGCTGATGTGTAGTGGAAGGATGCCCTTTTTTGACCTAGGACAGAAACTCCAGCAGATAGGGTTTGTATGAAGAGATAACGAAAGGTCCAGGAACTGCACCTTTCGTTATCTCTTCATGGCATACGACCAGCATACGACCAGAGGTGTTTCGTAGCATACGACCAGAAGTGTTTTGTAGCATACGACCAGAGGTGTTTCGTAGCATACGACCAGAGGTGTGTATGGGTTCGCACAGGGATATTTCATGCGGGTAAGTGCGGATAGAAAAGAACCGACCTCCTTGAGCCTCGATCATTCTTACTCTCTACAAGTTCTATGTTTGACTTTAAGGAAAAATGAGTGATCAGTTATACGAGCAACCTTTTCTCAAATACATTGACTGATATATTTTATGATAATATGTAAGGCACACTTGAAGTAGAATTGTCTCAACCTATAATATTAATGGGCAACTCCAGTCAATGATTTTGAAATTATGATTTCCCCTAATTCAATCTCGGACAGTGACCCTGGATTACAGGGTATGTTGTTTTCACGATATTGTGTGTAGTTTTATAAATATCACGGCTCAAAGCTTGGTTGCGGGCGTCTAAGGCATAAGCGAAACTATCTGCTAGACGGATGGCAACACTGGGCATCAGCTGTACGGCCGCGACGTGACGTCACCGTAATGCTGCGGTTCGCGGTACAAAGAGTTTAAGCAACCGCAGCTCCACCGCGCCGTGACGTCCCGGGTTAATGCGGTACGTGTCCTCCAATGTTCCTCGACTAAAAAATAATCCCGCTTGCCACCCGCTTAACTGCAGCTGGTCGCATCTTGAAAATTACTTTTAGTGGAGTACATGGCTTCCTTTGGACGTAATATTTCGGTTGTTATCAAATTTCGTTCCACTAAAGCCATTTAGTTAAAATCAATAATAATAATACTTTTATTACTTGAAACGAAAAAAAGATACATAATCACGCCTGCCAAAGCCACATCGGGCTCCTCTGGCAGCGCCTGGCAGCCAGCGAAACGAAACCGCACTTACATAGTCAACCAAAAATGAAACACATACAAAAATGTACCATTCATTAAACAAAATTAGAAATTAATACATCTCAAGGCGTTTTTAAGCTTGTATTTTTTTTTTTAATATGAATTTCAGAAGGAAGTTTGTTGAAGATTTCTGCCACGTAATACTCACGAATCCGTTTTCCAAATTTTGTTGAGCATCGAGGTATACAATAAGGGCATTTAAGTCTAAGATAACGCGATGGAATGTACGGAGTTTTAAATTGGCTAACCCAATAGTGCCTGTGAACTACAGTTTCTATCAAAAGCGAGCTAAAGTTAGGAAAACCCGATATTTTAAATACATCGACATCCTTCCCGAGACACAGGTCATATAAAATATTTCTTAACAAAAAACGTAAAAGGCAGTTACTTTTATCTTGCCAGCGAAGAGCACAATGACCATAAACAGTGATACCATATCGAAGCAAACTATATACACGAGCATGAACAACAACTTTTCGTACCGACAGAGGCATAAGATACCGGGCATTATACGGCATACAACATACTGCACGAAGTTTCTTACAAACATACAAAAGACGCTAGGTCACTGTCAGTTGGGTTTCCTTTCTGCCTTTAATTGAACCCTATGAAATGGCTACGAAATAATTAAAACTTTCGTTTAGAATAAAAAAAAAAGAATGTGACGAGACCATAACTGAAGGTAAAGAAGGGGAACAAGAGGGACAAAGGACAAACACAAATCTCCAAACACAGCCAGGTGACTGCTGCGCGACCGAAAAAATCCGCCTGGTCGTGGTATCGAACCAGGGGCCTCTTCATTTTTAGTGGAGCGCTCTACCAACTGAGAAACCAGAAGTTAAATGTCAGTAGAGCAAACGAAGGTAGGGTAACTGGTGTGAACACACTTCTGGTGTTTGCTCACCTGAAAACAGGAAATGACTCAAGGGAACAAAATACTAATAATTTTACATGTACACCGAGGGACATCAGAGGAATTGGCCTTAATAAGAAAATAATTATCATAGGAGACATAAATTCCGACTTACAAGTGTTAAACCGATTCACAGATACGAGCGAAAAGTTGCTAGAAGATTTTTGTGATGCCCTGGACCTAGTGTTAGTTAATGCACAAGTAAAATGCGATAGTTTAATAACGTGGGAACGAAACAGTGATACTAACGCCGTACCAGCCATGTTAAAAACACTATCCACCGGTCCATCGAAATTACTTGCAGAGGTTCAAGACCTTAAAACCCAGCTTTTAACAACAGATACAGTCACATCAAATTTTAGCAGGCGCATGACTACGCTCGAAAACCTTTATCAAAATGTCGCCTCCGTGCGCACAGAGTTAGAAAATGTAAAAATCGAGACAACTCAGACGGCCCGTTTGGTCTGTGGCCTGGAGACGCGCTTCGACGATGCCGAAAGTCATTCCCGACGCAACAAGCTCATTTTCTATGGCATTCCTAACTCCACTGGATCAGAAACGTTTGCCCAATCTGAAGAACTCGTCATCCGGCACTGTTGTGATCACTCGTACATAACCATAGACCCAAAGAAATAGAGTATGCGCATCGTCTTGGACATCATACATCTCACCGCCCTCGCCCAGTAATCGTTAAATTCGCCTTTTATAAGACAAAAGATACCATACTATCTAATGGCCGCAAGTTCAAAGGAACAAGTTTCAGTGTTGGCGAAGACTTTTTTCGGCCGGTCCAAAATGCTCGCAAACACCTACTTGCGTTTGCAGAAAGCAAAAATACGCCATTTTCTTCACGGTTTAAAACGCTACTCATGAGCCCGAAACGTTATGTTTTTGATGAACCATCACAGACTGTGAAGGAAATAGCAATTGCCCCGTCAGAAGGATATAACAGCTTTCTCTCGGATTTCTACGGAAGCTAATCTTTCATTTTCTGTAATCTTCACCAACGCGCGTAGTTTTCTTCCAAAACGAGAAATTGTGTCTAATCTCCTGTTGTCCTCCGGTAGTAATTTGTTGATATTGTCACGGATGACAAGTGACAAGGCGGCGAAGGACTGAGTAAACAGAACGTTTAATGGGGCGAACTTGTGCCCAAAAATGAAAGGAGAAAAAATGATAACAACAGAGCGTCGCGGCCGTCGAAGGCGGCGAAGCAGCAAGATCGGACGCTGAGGCGAAACTGACTGTGGCTCGCCACGCGGAGCCCCTTATGTACGTACATGCGTGGTCTTCTGGAATAATCGGCGTAGAAAGTTCGACGTGTAGAACATTCGGACCTCGAAGAAGCCAACAGGATTCTCGAATTTACCAGAATACTAGTCTGCAGGAATAAACAAAAAGATGCGCCGCTCCCAGGAATCGAACCCTGGCTTTTCGCGTGGGAGCCAGGTACGATAACCGTTAGGTCACGCGCGCTGCTTACTTGGCCAGCTGCGCGCGCGGCATTACACCTCCTTTAAAAATTGCATCGCCCCGATGCAATGCGAAGCCGAAGCAAACAAAAATTTGTTCTACGAAAATCCACTCTTTGAAAACTCGCTGGTTTGGAAGGTTTTGGTTGCGACCGCGCGTGCCGAACGGCGCGCACGGCGCGCGCGGTCGCAACAAAATGCACGCCTACAACTACGTGTGCCGGAACGGGTCGACGGGCATTTCGCTTGAAGACCTGATCTCCTGATTCTCGACGTCGCAGCGAAGCAACAATCGCCGCAATTTTTCCTACCGTATTTCACTATGTGGCTGTCTCAGAGACTCGTAAAACAAGTTGTATAAATATGATATCTGGCCGAGTAGTTTGCCAAACGAGTTTGTCAGACCACTTTCCAAACCTGCACATGTATTTTCCTTCACTTCAACAATTAATGTAAAATTCACTTACTTGATGCGTCGCACTGCAGTAATCGACTTCTGCCGCCGTGTCGCTTCCAAGATCTTGAAGGGAAGCGGTAAAGTTTGACGCTTGAGTCACCTTCCCGACTGTGGCAGTCTTTCACGCAGCAGTAGCGACGCTTATCTTTGGGGGAAACTCTAGGAGTAGGCGAGATGTCACAGGAAGCCGGTGATGTCATAGAGACGTGAAGTTGAGACTTACTTTTACGAAAAACGGTTCCAGAAAGGCTCAAGCCGATCGGAAATGCCACGTTCACACAAGGTTTCTAAATGCGCCCGCCCGCAGCCTGCTTAAAGGGACCATGAAGGCAATTTAATTCTTTTTTAAAAAGAAGGTGTTTTCGGAAGCATTGGGGTCCTGGCATGCCACACAATTTTTTCTAGAACGTTGTGACTCTTATTTCTGTACTTGCAAATAAATTTGCGAAACCGAAACAAACATTCCGATTTCTTCCCTTTTTCCCCTCTGGAAAGAGAAGTGACGTCAGGGAGCACTGTCGGCATCGGTAGGATTTAGTGCACACTCGGTGTGGTTCCCGTGGTTTGCTCTAGTCCACGGCGGTCTGTGAAGAAAACCTGGAAGAAATGGAAGACAACGCCGCGCTCGCAAACGAGTTTGAGCTCCCGTTCAGCGACCTTACGCCGACTGAACGGGAGATGCTGCTGAGGACGCAGAACTCTGGATTGGCGCTTTACGAGGGCGCCCTAGACCTACCACCAACTCCTCGGTCGCCGCCTCTAGAGCGACTCCCGCCCCCCTTTCACCCAGACTCCGGCTGACGTGAAGGTGCTGCTCAAAGTCTTCTGGTCGGAAATGCAACGAACAAATCCTGACACCGCTGTCCACAACTCTACGCAAGACGACGGCGCGCAACCAAATGCTGCGCATTGCTGCATCGGTCGGCAGTTTATGCAAACTAACGTCGCCCGATCGTCCGCACGTCTTTAGCCGACCTTTCGCGCAACCTACTACTGCACATAAATGCGGCATGATTGGTGAGACACCAGTTCGCAAAGCGAACACGAAACGACGCACGAAACCAAAACCAAAAGTCCGCCGCCCCCGGCGCTTTTTTCATCACATTTTTTTGTGATGATTTTTCATCACAATTTTTCATCACATCTCACCACCGAAATCGAAACCAAGAGCGCGTCTATCGTTTGAACCAATCGCCAGACGAGGTGCTCGTTGTCGTCACGCTTCTACGGCGCACTTTAGTTCACCTTTCTGCCGCCGCCTCGGTGGGGTCTCAGGCATCGTTCCCGGCGCTATTATTACCGCGCCTGTTTGCTCGATTGGTGCGGCACCCAAACTTCTGTTCGGGCTAGAACTTGGTCAACAGTATCTGAGACGTGCCTGCCATCCATTTCAATCCTCGAATAAAACTTGGAAACTGCCTTCAGGCATTTACCCATAATTTTAAACCGCATCAATCCACCCGCTGCACTATCCACACGAACACCCCGTTGGAAGTTCGAAGAGGCAAACTGGAGTACCTTTAGTGAGGCCACTCAGCTCGCTTGCACATCATTTGACAATCTGTCTGTCAATCAAATCACCAATCTGCTTAGTAGTCACATTCTTCATGCTGCAATGATAGCTATCCCCATGACCTCGTCTCACCTACCCCGTCGTCCTAAACCATGGTGGAATGCCGAATGTGAAAAATCGAAAATAAAGCAAAACAGAGCCTGGGGGATTTTCAGACGTTACCCAACGCAAACTAACCTAATCAAATTTAAACAAAGGAAGGCTCGTGCGAGATACATACGCCGCCAGTCTAAACGTCAAAGTTTCCAAGGATATGCATCCTCGATTAACAGCACTGCCACTAGCAAAGAAGTGTGGGACAAAATTCATAAAGTCAATGGGAACTACCGTGCTTTTTCAGTACCGCTTCTTTCTGCAAATGAACTTTGCCCCGAGAGCCTTGAACAGCAGGCAAATCTCCTTGGGGAACACTTTCAACGTGTTTCTAGTTCCGAGCACTCTTCAGCTGCTTTTCTGAAACACAAGACTCAGGCAGAGCGGCAGTCTGTTCGAACATCCGGTGGTGCTCGAGAAGCTTACAACTCGCGCCTTACGCTGAGTGAGCTGGAACGGGTGCTGCATGAAGTGAAACCTACGGCTGCCGGACCAGATGGAATTCATTATTAGATGCTTACACATCTCCACCCCTCTACACTTGACATAGTCCTGTGTTTGTTTAATCGCATTTGGCAAGAGAGCACATTTCCATCCTCATGAAGGGTGGCCACTGTTATCCTTTTCTAAAGCCTGGAAAAGATGCATCGTGCGCGACCAGTTATCGCCCAATAGCGCTAACAAGCTGTCTTAGTAAGACTCTGGAGAGAGTGCTTAACAAACGACTCATGCATTTTTTGGAAAAAAAAAATATCCTTGACAAATACCAGTGTGGGTTTCGTTCGCCACGGTCTACAATAGATCATTTAGTTCGTCTGGAGACTACTATTCGTGAGGCCTTTGTAAATAAGCAGTACTGCCTGTCTGTTTTCTTTGACTTGGAAAAGGCGTACGACACGGCATTTCGTCATGGCATCCTGCAAGACCTGTATAGTTTTGGCATTCGTAGTAGAATGCTAGCATTCGTCAAGAGCTATCTGGGGATGCGTACCTTCCGTGTTAAATTGGGCACTACTTACTCTAGAGAGTTCTGCCAGGAAAATGGCGTTCCTCAGGGAGGCGTCTTGAGGGTGACCCTTTTTATAGTTAAAATGAACTCAATAGCTCGGGCCATTCCACCATCTGTACAGTATTCACTCCATGTTGACGACCTTCAGATATCCGTCTCATCCTGCAACCTTGCTTTGTGTGAGCGTAAGGTCCAACTAGCAATTAACAATTTGCTCAAGTGGGCAGACCAGAACGGCTTCAGCTTTTCACCTGAAAAAACAGTGTCTGTTTGTTTTTCTCGCCTACGGGGAACTTCAGTGAAGCCCTCGTTGACCATGCGATCCACTTCAATTCCAACAAAACCTGAACATAAATTCCTAGGGCTTATTTTTGACTGTAAATTGACCTTTCTTTCGCATATCAGATATCTCAAAGTAAAATACCAAAAGGCACTAAGCATCCTTAAGGTGCTTTCCTACACTTCCTGGGGCTCTGATCGCCTCTGCCTCCTCCGAATTTACGGATCGGTGATTGGCTCGCGCCTCGATTATGGTAGTAGTGTGTATGGATCGACAAGGCCTTCAGCCCTACGAATGCTTGACTCTATTCATCACCAGGGACTGCGTCTGTCTACAGGTGCGTTTCGCACGTCGCCTATCCCCAGCCTTTACGCAGAGTCAAATGAATGGTCTCTGGAGAAGCGAAGGTTTGCTTTAGGGTTTATGTATTCTCTTAGAATTCGTTCGGTTTCCTTGCACCCTTCTCGAGAAGCTGTTGAAGAAATGAGATATAAACAAACTTTTGACAACAAGCCCACTGTAATACCACCCTTTTGTATGAGAAATGCATCCAAAGCAGATTCAATTGGACTGAGTAGTACAATGCCCGTCACTCCTGTTCCACAAGCAATAGCTCCGTGGGACCACTGCCTCATTTCCTGTGACCTCTCACTAACGAATATTAAAAAGAAACTCCACCAGAATACATAAAACAGGAATTTTTCGAGCTTCAGAGTAGATATTCCGGACACAACTCATACTACACGGATGGTACTAAGACAGAATCGTTTGTTGGATGTGATATGGTCGTTCCGTCTGTTCGCTGTGTAAAACGGATTGCGTGTACAGCTACTATTTTAACAGCAGAGTTATGCGGTCTCCGTCTTGCAGTTGATCACATTGTAAAAACAAAGAGCAAGCAGTCAGTCGTGTACACTGATTCACTGAGTTCTCTTCGTTCACTCTCATCATTAAAGACTTCGAAAAACCCAATAATCATTAAGTTACAGAATAAAATTATCGATGCTTCAAAAAGGAATATTAAAATAATTTTATGTTGGGTTCCTAGCCATGTTGGTATCCCCGGAAATGAAGAAGCAGACCTTGCTGCTAGTTCTGCTGGTGAGCAAGAAGTGGACTTGCATGACATTCCATACACAGATTATAGCACACTTTTAAAGCATTGTATTAGAAGGAAGTGGCAGCAAGAATGGGATGAAGTTGATAACAAGCTCCATTCTGTAAAACCATTGATCAGTGAGTGGGAGAGTGCCCGGCACCGTGAACGTTTCTATGAGGTTGTCTTGTGTCGACTGAGGATAGGTCATACACACCTTACTCATGGCCACCTCCTGCGCAGGGAAGAGGCCCCAGAGTGCGAGAACTGTTTTAGTCCTCTAACAGTTTTACACATTTTACTTGAACGCCCAGCGTATGACCCAGAACGTCGGAAACATTTTTCTCAGTTATATAACGAGCATACGCCTTTACACCTTAGTATTATACTTGACAACGACCCACTTGTACCACACAGTTGTGTTTTTAACTTTTTGAGAGCTATCGCTCTTTTACACCGGCTATAATTTTATATTCAACTTCATCTCCATCACTATTTACAAATCATATACATAGTTCTAATCCATCACAGCTACTAAAGCTCTTTCCCCTCTGAAACCTCCTCTACAATAGTCTGTATCTGGCGCATCATAGCCTAAGATGCTTTTGCGCCATAAAACCCTAATCAATCAATCTTTCGAATGACATCAATCTCACAAAACAGTATTTAAAAGAAGATGAGTAATGACCTGCCAAAAAGTACCTAAACTGCCACATTCAATGGGACCGTGGCCCTGGGTTCCCACTCGTGGCGAATTTCGTACTCTTGACCGAACCGCAGATGCATCAGCACTCTTTTTCAATGATTATCTCACGATGCAAAAAAAAAAAAAAAAGAAACATAAAACAGCTGTTCTGAATGGTTAGAGTACAAGCTGAACAAAGGCAATACAAGTTTACCTGGGCTAAAAACGGAAAGCCTTTTGTTTACAGCAGCGAGACGCCCCATGTGTGCCGCATGAAACGTGACGCGGATTTAGACGCAGCTGCAAAGGTGGAAGCAATGAATTTTTACTATTGATTAAATCGTGTCTTCCTTTAAAATAATTTCAAAGAACCGGTAAAATTTTCGTTTAGTTTTTTTGTATGTCAACATTAGAAGTACCCGAAAGTGGTAAAACAACTGTAATATTTCGAGATTTGGACGCAGCTATAAATGCTTTTAATTTAAAAAAAAAAAAAAAATTCTGCTCGCAATATGGTAACTCTGGTTTCTACTCCCGGTTATAATGATTTTGCATTCAGAACACCAACTGAAAGGAGAGGAGAAGTATTTCTGCACTTGAAGAGCAGTTGGTGCACACTTCAGACTGAGAAAACGATGACGGATCCGGAATAGCTAGGTCTGCAGAATACCCGCCAAGAATTTGCTGTTCACTGATAGCCATTATGGCCGCCACTCCAGTAACGCAAATTTGTTTCTGAAGAACTTTCTAGGTATGATCGTAATTTAACCCTTCCGGTCAGATATTTTTGGTGCGCGAGGGTTATACAGGCATCTGGTTAGGAGGAATATTTATGTGACAAATATGTGTCTTTCTGAATGGACCACTCAAGTCTTTGTATTTTCAAAGACGACGTGAAAGTGGCAGTGAAATTTAAAAATTGGCAGGTCATTCTTTTATAGCTTGCCAGGTCACAAGCAGCCACAAGAAGGGTTCCAGCACCCCAAAAAATAAAATGACTCTTACTGGTCACGCGCAAAATGATAAAAAAGCTAAGTACTACGACTGGAACGGTCGTAGTAGTTAGCTTCGGTGAAAGCTAAGGCTGTATGAAGCAGTTGTGTAACTATTTTGGCAATTTTCATTTGTGTGCAAAAATAGTTATTTTTAAAAGGCGCGAGCGCACACGAATTAATAACGCCCGAAATTACAGGTGCTTTTAGGTATAAAAAGTTTCTTTAGAAACGCTTTAACCGTCCACCAGGAAATAGAATTTTAAAGAGCGAGTTCAAAATAGCTTGGAATAAGGTTCATGCATTAATCCGTTCCTCTTAACGCAGGTATATCGAGGGGGAATTCGTGAAGAATCGTTTTGATTCGTCGAAAACTTTAGAATGCTCTTGCCGTGTTCTAGGTAAACCTGAAAAAAAAAAAAAAAAAAAAAAAAAAAAAAAAAAAAAACGTTACGCTGATGATATCGTTCTGACAGAAGGCAATTCGAAGGCTTTGTTTCGTCAGGTTCTTCTTTTTCCTTGCTGTATTTGCAAGTGTTCGTCTTGCACAACACTCTTTACGGTGTGTGTCTTCGTCTTTCACAACACTCTTTACGGTGTGAGTCTTCGTCTTGCACAACACAGCATCCCTCCCTGTAAAGGCTCTCGTCCCGATTCCCGCATAAGTGTTCACTTGGTGTGGTATGGTGCGAGACAATCGAAATGGACTGTCTGAGGCTTATGGGTGTTAACATGCCGGATCGGGTAGACAACATCGTTCAGTTTCTTGATGATCTCATATGGGCCATCCCAGTTTCGTTGTAGTTTTGGTTCTAGTTGTTCTGTATAGCCACACCAAATCTCCAGGTTCCAGTTGGTGTTTGGATGCGTTTCGATTGTAGCGAGTCTCTGCATGGCTGCTGCTGAGTTGTAAATGCCTTCGTGCAAAGTCATGAACACATTCCAATTTCTCGCGTAAATGGAGGGCGTGGTCCAAGTGAACATTTTCACGTGTTGCCTCCTGTGGTGGTGGCGCCGGAGAGAGAGAGAGAGGTGGCGTGAGAGACGCGGGGGAGGTTGTTCTAACGGGAATGCTGAACTGGTTCCTCAGGTGGCGCCGGAGTACCGAACATATAGTCCGCAGGTATTCTTAGCTCTCTCTTCATGAGCAACATTGATGGTGTGTACCCTGTTGGTGCGTGGATAGCTGAACGTTAGGCAAGTAAAAAGAGGGGAACCAGTTCGTCCCAGTTGTCCTGGTGCTCGTTGACGAAGAGAGATAGGTATTGCTTAAGGGTACGGTTGAGCTTCGCAACCATACCGTTCGACTGTGGATGTAATGGTGTTGTTCTAGTTTTCTTTATGCCAAGTGCTGTGCACAAATTCTTGAAGGTTTGCGACTCAAAAGCGCATCCCTGATTAGAATGGGTTTTTAGGGGCACTCCGTACCTCGATACGATGTCGGTGAGCAAGATGCGAGTGATGGTTGCTGCGTCGCACTTACGAACAGGGAAAGCTTCTGGCCACTTCGTGAAGTAGTCTGCAATTACTATTAGATACCGATTTCCTTCTCTTGTTTCTGGTAGTGGCCCTACGACGTCAATGGCTACTCGCTCAAACGGCGCGCCAACGTTGTACACTGTTAGAAAATTCCACCAATCTACGTGGAAAAACCGAATAGAACATGTCCCGTTTTCTGGCAATGCATCTAATGTGCTGTTTGCGTTCAAAAACTGGAACTGTACCATATGCATTGAAACCTGCTACTTAGGCAACAAGCATGAGCTGATCCGAATCAATAAAAAGAGCCTTACAAGGTTACAATTTATAGTCGGTTCAACTGGTATACAGAAATTTAACACGTCCAGAAGTTCCAAAAACCCAGCAATTTTTATGGAACTCTATCAGACCGCGGAAGTACAGCGCCCGTGAGCCGTGGTTCGCCGCGCGCAGGAAGACATCTCTCTCTCGCGCATGCGCATTGCGCTGGCGTCTGGCGCGGAACCGCGGAATAGGCCCGCTGCTGAACTTTGGAATCCGAGCTCGACGTAGCTATCGCGTGTCAGCAGCGTTGACGGCCTTGTTTTCTAAGGTAAGTAAGTAAACGTTAAGTTGTTCCGAACGCAGTGTTAGCTTGCTCTCTCTAAACGTGTCGTATATCCCAAGTTCGGGACGCCCAGCGAGCAGCGTCTCGCCTTCCCATGCGCATAGAGCTAGGCCTTGTATAGGCCACAGCTAAGTGCGCGACTGCTTAGCGCGAGCTAATAACGAGCTACCACAATTCATTTGCAACGTGCATCCGGCACCATCAAGATTGCCGTCCTAGCAATGCGAGCTCGTTTTGAGCACGACCACTGAAGCAGGCGATGGAGCCGACGATGTAGCAGACGATGGTGCTCATCCGGGCTACCTAGGAGGCGCTGAGGGAATCTACTAGTGATGACGTTTAGAGGATGAAACGCGCACGCCTTGTGTTCTAGGTGGTATTGGCTATACGCACGACGCGAAACTCGTTTAAAACGAATGGTTACGAGTTTCCCAAGCGGTGGCGTAGTTCAGTGGTTAGATGTCTCGAGATTAAGCATTTCTGTACATTAATCTTCTCGTTAATGCAGGCCTCAGTTGACATTGCAGAAGTCATGGACACCATTCCATTAACCCCCATGGTGCTTGCCCTTGGTAAATGTGTTATTAATTCTACATCTTGTCACATGTTATCATTGGAGCTTGTTTAGATTTGCGTGCCACGTGATGTTTCATTAACTTTTGGACGCCAGGCGACGAGCAAAGTAGAACTACAAGTGAAAGCACAACCACACTACAGGTGTGCCGTTCCTTGCAGACGCCAAGGAAATCAAGAACCAAGTGAAGCATAAATTTCCATTATGCTTTTTTTTTAATCTTAGGTTTTTGGAGCCAACATTAAAATAACCTAGTGCCTTGCTCACACCACCCGAGCCACTGAAGTAGCAATCACATGAGCGCTGCATGCCTCTCTCTACTACCTTCTCTGTAAAGCTTTATTGGTGATGTGTGCTCCCCGTCACTGCATTAAAGGGCACTGAAGTGGTTTCTGTGATGCTTATTTTTTGGCGACAGCTTAATCTACGGGCTTTAAGCATTCCAAAAATCCAAAAATGTTATTCATGTGCGGCCCATTTCTATACTAAAAATGTATTCCAAGATTGCAAAACTTAGGCTTGTCGCATAACTACGGATGGCGCTGCACACCTTGCCGAATTAAAGTCCCTTCATACTTCTTTTGCAAGTAACGACAACCAATACAAATGACAAAGCACATTCCGCTGGAAGCAAATGGCGGCATTCAGTTCAAACCTTGCTGTGCTCCGCCATGCGCTTCCTAAAACTTGCACCGTTACGCAGTCGGCGCTTCAAAGAATGTCTCTACTTGCAGGAGGCTCTTATCTAGAGGCTTTATGCCGAATATGGTCAAACTATGCTCGGTGCTCCTCGTCCCATCGTCAGCGATTGCTTCACGTGTGGAAGAGTGGCCGTCCAGTCCCACTCTTCTATGTGGAAACCTATCGCTCACAGTTGGCTGACGAGCGCCGTCCGTCACTCAACCCTATTCGGCAAGTTTTGGGTAGTGCCATCTGTTGCTCTGCGACAATCCTAAGTGTCGCTACCTTTGAATACATTTTTAGCAGTGAAATAGGCCGCACATGAACAACAGGTTAGGATCTTCTGGATGCTTAGAGCCCGTAGGTTAAGTTCTTGCCAAAAAAATGAGCATCTCAGAAACCACCTTAGTGCCCCTTTAAAAGTTTTTCATACTTCAATGTAACGTCGCAGGGTAAAAACTATTTTTTTTTAAGTTTGGGTGCATTAATTACTTGAAAGGAGCTTAGATCTAACACATTACGGAATCTTAAACATTTGTGTTGAAGTCTGGCAACACTGTCTATATAACGAATTTTTTTTTAACTTTGGCAAACGTTTGAAGGTTTATTAAAGCAGTCGAACCTTCAGGTTAGACGTTGAATCACAGGTTCGACAAAAGTTTGAAACATCTCTACCTAGTACGTCTATACTGATTGACACGTGATATTTAGTATAGCCAAGCTACACAAATTAACAACTTAGAACTTAAATGTACACATGATATTTATGCAGCATTGCTAAGAACAAACATAAGCACTTGCTTACTTTACCTTGGAGCCTTGGTAACCTCAGACCCTCCCAGTGCTAAAACATCATTAAGGTGTAGATGAAACTGAAGACGGAGGCCTTCGCCTGCTGTCGTGCTTGTGTGACAGCTCATGCTTGCTAGCTTTCCAACATAGTAACCTCGCACTGTTTCAGAAGTATCTTCAGTCAAGGGCAATTATACTGCAAGCACCTCATCAACTTTTATGTGCACTAATCATAATGTGGAAACATTTTAGGGCATGTAGGTAGTCATTGGGTCTTGTTTTATGCTTTGTTAGTTTTCATGACACTGAAATAGCGTGTGGGGCTAAAGCAAAATCATGTAACCAATATTCTACGAACATAATAATAGCACGGCAAAATTTATATAAGTGCGCTGTAGTGTAGTCCAGAAAACAGTTTGAAGGCATAGAAAGGGAAGCTTCGAAAACCAACACTAAACCCAGAACTCTAGATCTACACCTTGGCACAGAAAATACCAAGCACATAATTCTGACGTAGTAAGATGATTGTGAACATGGAGTCATACAGCTGTGCTACTACAAATACAGTCTGTCCTGTGATGTCACTGAGAAAGCTTTAAAAATTTGTAGGGGTGTGCAAATAGTGATTTTTCTAACCGAATCGAATACGAATCGAATAGTGATTGAATTGCAACAATATTCCATACGAATTGAATAGTGATGGCACCGAATCGAATACGTATAGAATGCTTTGTATGTGGTTTATATAGGCGAAAAATACTTATGTGATTCAGGTTCCGAATCGAATCGGGAGGTATTCAATTCTTTATTCAAAAATTACGAATAACCGCACATCCTTTAAAATCAGTTGCCGGGTGCTACTGAAATTTGGTTTTTATATTGTATATATTTCTTACATTGATTTATCTAGAATTGTGATGTTTATGTAACATCCAATACAGGTAGGGTACGCGTTTTTTGGTAAACAATATAATATATATCATACCTTCATTACTTCCTTCTCCGTTTTAATTGAATAAGGTCAGAGCCTTAGAGCAACATGGCATAGTTATACTTTATTTTACCATAAGTCAGGGCCATTCGAAGGCTAGAAGACTTTGAAGACGAACACAAATTTGGTCAATGCACTTTCCTGTCGTGTTGCTAGCTTCTGTAGAGGATCACCATGGTATACTAGGGGGGGGGGGGGGGGGAATGTTGCATTAAGCACCAACAACCAAAACAGGATTGTCTTGTTGGTGAAACTTGTGTTCTTTTTAATTGGATTTTGCGTGTCAAGTTCACTTTTTTTTATGAGGATGGTATTTGACTTGTTTTCATCGCATGTCAAGTTCATTCACCTCAACGGAGTGCGGTTTCGTCTTTTGGATAAAAGGAAGATACAGTACATATCACCAGAATGCAGCAATAAAACTCATCCGTATACCCGGAAAACACAGAAAACCTCCTCCCCAGATAACTGAAAAACTGCCGTGTTTGAAAACAATAAAACTCCCAAAAAACCTAGGTTTTAGTATTGTGAAACACGATTGCAATCATATTTTTTGTTCAGCAATTCTTTATGACTAAAAAAAGTTGACTTCTTCCAGGTAGAAGCATCTTTGACTGCACCTGTGTTTTGACTGTGGATGCCACCAGGTGCTTCGAAGGCATCAGCTTTCTTTCTGCTATGGAGCTGCTGTACGCCTCCTACTATATTCTAAACCTAAAGTACCCTGCCGAGCTGCCAGCAACGCTGAAGTTCATTCAGAGGTAACTATAAATGTGCCTTTCAGTTAAAAAATCTGCACTGTGAATTAGCTTCGGAGAACTGTATCGTATGGACAGTTTTAATGTTTTCAAGGGGTGAAATTGGCGAGTGGATATTGCATTTCACGAAGAAAAATAAATACGCAATTTTTTCATCTGGGAAGCAGCAATAACTAAGTTATTTTCGAGAGCGTTCATGACATAAGAGGCCGTTAGTAATAAATTATGTAGCTAATCTGTTATCGTCTCCTTGCCAACATCCAAAGCAGTACGGCGTACCTTTGAATGGTGGTGTGCTTTTCAACTATTTGCGGCAAAGCCATTTTGGCCGAAAATTGGAGATTTAGAATATATGTTAAAAGTCGAAAGGTTTTAATACTGTTTTCCTATGGCAATGTGCAATGCTGCCGAAACTTATAGGAACACACCAACTGTCCATTACCTCATAAAAATGCTAACCTGTCGGCAGCCGAATGACAACTATGACTTGGTGCTTAATGCAACAATTTTGTGCGCTAGGTCATGGATTGATGTAATTTTCACGAGGTAATACAGTCAGATGTTATTTTGAACACTGAATACTGTACGTCTATAGCAGACGCATAATAATTCCTCGAACATATGGCAGTATTCCCATGTAAAGATTAAAGGTTTCATTCAGCTTGGTCACACTGTCGCTGAGGCATAGTCAATTACTTTACGCAAAGTGTCTAGCTTTCGGCAGCAATTCGGAAAAAAGATATGCTTATAGAGCAGCACATTAACGTTAGGGTTTGTGTTCGTTTGGCACGTTCAACAGCAACCTGGAACATGTTGAAGCATGTTTTTGTTCATACTTTACACTAAGAAAGGCAAAGGCCTGCTGTTAATGTGCTGCTTTCTACACATCCTTATTTACAATTCGCTTGGAAATGTTCCTTGCTCAGATTAATTGGAGGTGCTGCAGTAACTGCGTGACCTGCTCGGGAGGACCATTCCTCTGTAAATCATATTGACTATGTTGCAATATAATGTGAGTCAACATGAATCTGGTATTCAGATATATTATCATATAAAACCAATACTATAGTATTGGTTCTATAGGTCGTAAGATGCTTCGTAGGATGCATACGCTCTATAGAGCGTATGCATCCTACGACGCATGCGACCTCTATTTAACCAGTCTTAATATCAGTAGGCTTTGTTCTGCAGGCGCACATAAATATACTTTTGACCGGGCTATGCTTATCAGTTAGAATTAGTATTATAAACAAAGACATGAAATTTCAGCATTCTAATAATAACCACAATATTCTGCTTAAGCACTTCAGGCAGACTTTTTTGCAACATTGCATTGACGGGTACTGTGAATTCTTTTTTTAACTGAAGTATCTTGTACAACTTTATAGGCAGGTGAGCTGGTTAATATGGAAACATTCTACAACCCAAGACAGAGGCTACAAAGAAGGACAAACACACACGTCTCAATTGAGACATGCGATTGTCTTTCTTTGTCGCCTCCGTCTCGGGTTGTAGAAATGTCTTATCGTTGTGGGCTGACATGTGTCCAGTTATTAATGAGAACTGACGCCAGTGGGCTGAAACGTTTTTTCGTGTACAGTCTCAATCCGTCTTGATGGAAGGGTCAGACTTTAAGCTCGTAGTATGCGTACGGACTTTCCAAATTAAGGACGTTTGTCTCGGCTTCAAAGTATACTACAGACACGATTTAGAACTCTTCCGGATTGGATTACTAACTGGCACCGACACTGAAGTTGAAAAAGGAGCCAGGAACTCCTTAGCTTCTGTTATACATCTTCCTCTAAATATTCCAACCCATTATTTAAGTCCTCTTTCTTTCAGGCAACTGGTGGGAATGAACCCAGAGGAGGGGTCCCGACAGACATCAAGAAAAGTTGCTCTTGTGCATCCCAAGGTGCAAGGAGCCCTTCAAGAGCTCTCGAAGCTCAGGAAGAAGTGGGAAGAAAATTCGGCGCTTGTCTAAATTAATCTTCATTTTCTATTGTTAATAGTTCTATTTGTTTTCATAGGCCAAGATGGCCTATGAAACAAATTTTGGTTTCATAGGCCAGCATCATTTTTTTTTACATTTTTCTTTGGGAGACAATGCTCACTTTCATCTTTTTTTAAAGCCTAATAACATTGGCTCAGCTGCCCCAAAATATTTGTGGCACGATGTGTTTTCTAGTCATTTAAACGAAAAATAAATGTTAATACTTTTGAAGCAGCAAACTGTTCGCTCTTCTTCACAATGGGTTCGTTGTTATGGTTTGGAACCAACAGCATCAATCGTGAACTTAGTTTCATGAGGATGTTTACAAATGTTTACCTGTCTTTATCCCCGTCACTGCATGTACAATGCTCCCTAAAATTGAAGTAGCATGCAAAAAACCTTCTCATAGCATTCCTGGCTGTTAAGTATATATATGTCACAGATTCATTGTTCTGTTTTCAGGATAGTGCTCGCATTAGATACAACAGTTCAAATTTTCCATACAAGTTTGGGGAACATTTGCGCATTGCAGGTAATTATATGTTGCAAAGACTTGCATCAAGTTGCGCCTTCAAACCGTCAGGACATCCCTGTTTTGCATGTCATTTATTAACCTTTTCAAGGAGAAGCTTGGCATGTGACATACAAAGCCCGGATGTACTCGTGATTAGCGGTAGTATGGTGCCTGGATCGCGTCTCCGACTGGTGTGTTTAGCGTCCTATCCCGCCCATACATCAAAAGTGGTCCCAATGTGGCAACAAATGACGTCACAGAAGCCGGAGTGTCATGCTGTTGCCTGTCGCGATGCTGGCGGTTGGCCGTAGTAATGCTTGCGAAAAGCACGAGCGAACGCGAGTGTCGCTGTCGTCACGGCGTCCCAGACGTCCCAACTTCCGGCTGCTCTAGCTTCCGTGAACTGTCACAGTGGAGAGCGACCTGCAGCAGAACAGGCATCTGCCATATCCATCAAAGCTGCCGAGACACCACCAGGGTCGCTACCGGCGACAGCATGACACTTGTATGACGTCATCAGGCGGAAATCGAGGGACCACTTTTTTGGCCGCGGTAAACACACCAGTCGGAGACGCGTTCCAGGCACCATAGCGGTAGTAATGTAAAATGGGGCGAGTACCATCACAAATGAGACTGAACTTTTTCCGTACGTACAAGAAATGTGACATTTGCTGTTTTAGACGCATTGGAACATGTGATGTACTTCGTAAAAATGGTATGTGTCCTGGCATGGCTTGCAACAGAACATGTACTGCTGTGTGCCATGATGGTACATTTCCTGTAGCATACAGTACTTGTTCCGTAATGATGATGTATGGAACTTGTTGTGGCTGCCCACACAGCAACAACATGTCCCATACTAAAGAAGTATGGAACATGCTCTTTAGTCCGGTAATACAGTACATGTTGTGGCAACAAGGTTAGAATGTATGTGTCCCATACTTTGACAGGAGTTTTTCTAGCAGTGTAGGTCCTCATCTGTCCTCGGCAACGAGAGGGAGGTCCTTTGCGCGATATGCAGTGGTCACAGCCTATGCACCATTCGCGCACGTCACGTCTGGCGCCAACCCAGTAGAATCTGTCAAGCACTCTGTAGAGTTTTGTGTACCCCAAAATGCCCGCCGGTAGGACTGTCATGGAGTTCCTGCAGCACAGTTTTGACTCGCACTTGAGGTAGGACAAGTTGAAGGGAAACGTTCACTCCATCGTTGTTTTCACAGCGGCGAAACAGGAGGCCGTTTTGTATGAGAAGAGAATCCCATTGAGCCCAGTAGGCTTTGACGACATGGTTGTGTGGTGCAACCAGGTACCAATCCGGCCTTTCACCTTCTTGCTTCAACTGTATAACAAGCCGAATATTGTCGTCTTTTCTTTGAAGCGTACGCAAGGTTTCGTTACTCCAGTCAGTGGGATCATCATCGGTTAATGGACGCGTGATCACCACCTGTCGCGTGACTGTGGACTGAGACGGTGGATCCGTGCTTTTGAGGTCGGAGTGCGCTTCAGCATCAAGACACGGGTGGCAATCTTTTCGTGGGCAAGGCCTTCGCGAGAATGCATCGGCGTTCATGTGTTTCCTACCAGCTCTGTGTTGGACATTAAATTGGTACTGTTGTAAACGTTCCAGCCACCTTGCAACTTGTCCTTCAGGGTTCTTAAAATTCAAAAGCCAGGTGAGGGACGCGTGATCGGTCCTTAAGAGGAAGTGCTTGCCGTAGAGATAATGGTGAAAATGTCTTACAGCTTGAATTACGGCCAACAGTTCCTTTCTTGTGACGCAGTAGTTTAGTTCTGCTTTCTTTAATACCTGACTGTAGTACGCAATTACCAGTTCAGTTCCATCCTCTAACTGTGACAAGACTGCACCCACGCCAACGTTACTTGCATCCGTGTCCAGGACGAACTGACGATTCGGATGGGGAAATCCGAGAATAGGAGGTGAAGTAAGGGTATCCTTTAGTTGAAGAAAAGCCTCCTCAGCTTGCATGTTCCAGTGAAATTTCGTGTTCGGTTATGTCAACGTATAGAGTGGTTTGGCCATGGTAGCGAAGTTCTTGACAAAACGTCGGTAGTAGATACCTAGGCCTAAAAAACTCTTGAGTTCACGATGACCGTGTGGTTTGGGGCCAGTACCGAATACAGGGCGCCTTGTCGGAGTCTGTCTCCATCCCATTCTCAGAGACAATGTGGCCTAAGTACCGAACTCTTTTCTAGAAGAGCGAGCAGTTTTTGGGATTTAATTTTAGGTTCGCTTGTCTCAGGCGCTCAAAGACGTCTGACAGATGATGAAGATGAGCTTCAAAAGCCTTTCCGTGCACCAATATGTCATCACGGTATACCAGACTTCAAGGCTAGCACCATTTAGGGGCAAGCCCCTAAATGGGGCAAGCCTTGTCCATAAGGCGCTCGAATGTCGCGGGCGCGTTGCAAAGGCCAAATGGCATGACCTTGAATTGCCACAAACCATCGCCTGTGGTAAACGCTGTCTTCTCACAGTCTGAGGGTTTTACCGCAACTTGCCAATAGCCGCTCCTGAGATCAAGCGTGGAAAACGAGGAGGCACCGGCCATTGCATCCAATGTGTCGTGGATCCTAGGAAGAGGGTAGGAGTCCTTTTTCGTGACGTTGTTTAGTCTACGATAATCCACACAAAACCTCGTGCTCCCATCTTTCTTCTCTACCAATACTACAGGTGAGACCCATGGACTAGATGAGGGCTCAATGATGTCCTGTTTTTGCATATCCTGGATCATCTCAGTGACCTCATTTCTCTTAGCGAGCGGAATTCTTCGAGGTGCCTGCTTGATCGGAATAGCGTCATCAGTATCTATGTGCTGGTGAGTAGCACTCGTGCGCCCGATCTCTGATGGGGAGCAAGCGAAGATATCTCTGTAGATGTTGATTAAATTCAAAAGGGGACTCTTGTTGCGGTTGGCTGAGGTGCTGCTTGGAGCGGTCTGCTAGTTCCAGCAAAGACATTGGCAGCCCATCTTGCTTCACGTTGGTAGTTTCTCTTCTCATGCTTCTAAGGCTGACAGCGTGGGACCAAGTCGCGATTCGACAACTTTTCTTGATGTTTATCGCTTTATCCGTTAGGTTGGCAATACGGAGAGGGACGCGCTGATTGCTGAAATTCACAAGTGTTTTTCCAACAATGACACCTGGTATGTTGTCACAAGCCTCATCTCCTTCAGTGACCGCGATACCTTCAGAACAGCAATTGCCATCAGTTGTCCAAACGATGGTTTCACACTGCGGGGAAAAAACAGTTGACTTCGAACAGATGAGGAATCCACCCTAATTTTTCAAGAGCGCTCGTCTGCTGCACAGGATGATGCTTTCCTCGCTCAGATTTAGTGTCTGATTCTCTAGATCCATCGAGCAACCCTGTTCCTTCAGGAAGTCGAGGCCCAGGATACATTCTTCAAATATATCAGCGACATAAGTCACGTGTGAGAATTCTTGACTGCCAAAACGGAACATGAGCTGTGATGACGCCGTGACTGGTGCTATATCGCCTGTGGCTGTACGGAGTGAGCATTCAACGAGACGTCTGTACGAGTTTAGAGATCCCTTTATTTGGTTGAATATATCAAGTCTCACTAGGGTGACGTTTGCCCCAGCGTCCACAAGCATACTACAGGGTGTCACAAAAGAAAATTTACACGGTCTTTTTCACCGCAAAAATAAACTAGGCATTGCCGAACGCTCATTCTCCGCCCAAAAGGTAGAACTAGAGGTCAGAACCAGATGCCAAAGTTTCAGCCCGATCTGATAACTTAATCAAAAGTTATAAGTAATTTTCTGAAAATTTCAATGGGAAAATGGCGGCCGACGGAGTTTTCCAACACATGGGGCTCTATGGCACCAGAAACCGAAAACGGGCAAAAATGGGCTACATTTTCCCATTGAAATTTTCAGAAAATCACTTATAACTTTTGAACAAGGTATCGGATCGGGCTGAAAATTTGGCATTTGGCACCTCTAGCTCTCCATTTGGGCGGAGAATGAGCGTTCGGCGATGCCTTGTTTATTTTAGCGGTAAAAAAGACCGTGTAAATTTTCTTTTGTGACACCCTGTACATGCAATACCCTCGAGTTACCCATCTACGAAAAGTCTGTCTTTGTCGGCCCGCAACTTATGCACCTGGAATGCAGTTACCGGTTCCTTGGTTTTCAGTTCAGCCGAGTTTTGGCCGGTAAGCTCGGCTGACACTAGTTTTCCTAGACATGATTAAAATAGCGCAAACGTGACAAGGACAACAAAAAAGGCACACGTACAACAGGACTGGCGCTTACTTCCAACTAAGTTTATTTCATCATCAACCAAGGAATATATACCATCGCCAGCGAACATAAAAACCCCAAAAAACACAAAAAATAGTTATACATTAAGATTATATGCATATCACGTGCCTTTCTTCAGATAAAACCATGAAGAAAAATAATTCTTTGTTAATGAGACATACCGACGGCATGCTGACGCACTTGTCTCCCGCTTTTTTGATAAAAAACGCCTCTATAATTTCCCTCTCGGTCTTGTCCTTTGCTTTCTTTAGGAACTTCGTCATATTCAAGAGCGGTTTACACCCACATCGTTTAGCGTGCTCAGCAAGATGACCACCCAAATTGCTTCGTACCGACAGATTATGTTCGCGCGCTCTCTCATTGAAACACCGACCGTTTGTCCAATGTAAACGCGGCCACAGCTAAAAGGAATTTCATAAACAACCCTACTTGTGCAGTTGGTGTACGTGACGGCATGTTTTTTTGCGCATTGATCACTTTTTTTCCTTGTAAGCATAGGACATATCTTGCCAAGCTTGCAGGGAGCCGAAAAAAGGAGATTAATACCATATCTCCCAGCTATCTTTTCCAAATTATGCGATACTCTGTGCATATAAGGCACAACTTGCACTCTTTTTTGTTGATCTGTTCTAGAGTACGTTTTTTATTCTGTGATCCTTTCAGTTTCTGTAATAGGCTCTCGCGAACGCTTGAAAGTAACCGGTTAGGGTACCCTGCAAATTTTAACTTCCTAAACTGCTGATCGAAGGCGGTTGTTTTGTGTTCGCAACTTTTTGTGAGGGCAGCCAGTAAGCAATTTGTAGCTATTCCTTTTTTTATAAGTTTAGAGTGGGCACTTTCAAATGACAAAATACTTTTTTTGGATCGCGGGTTGTTCATCCGGCACAAGTGTTGCCTAGAGAAATCAAGCTGTAAATCTAAAAACGGAATGCAATTCTGGTTTGCAAATTCGCAAGTGAAATTTTAACCTCCCGAGTGACTATTAAAAATGTCGATAATTTTTGAAGCAACATCAACTTCATTTGTCCCAGTCAAATCTCCTAAAACAACTAAAAAAGGTCGTAATAGGATAAATATTAAAATACAAGAGTCCGCTGTCTCACAAATATGTTAGCTTCTAAGTGCTTATACGAAAGCGGATGCATTATCGGTGAATCTGTCTGGGTGGAAATAACTTTTGCCGGCTCCAACTTGCTCATTGGCACGTTTTACTTCCCGCCGAGCCTTGACGTCACCGGATTTTCGGAACAAATGAACCTGCTTTGTGATCAATTAGACGTCGACAAATACCGTATTCTTATTCTAGGAGATTTTAATGTCCCTGATATAAACTGGAATTAAGAGCACCCTTTCTCATCTTCTGGTTGTGTAACATCTAAGGCGAATACTCTACTCTATTCTGTGAACTATCTAGGATTGAATCAGTTAAATAGTTTTCAGAACCCGGCGGGAAACGTACTGGACCTCGCTTTAGTGAACTTTCATGTTCATACCCTCGTACCGGTCTCTAAGCCCCTTGTTCCCCCCGATGAGTGGCATGTTCCCTTCTCCGCTTCCTTCAAGCTTCCTTCAAAACATCAAAGCATACAAGCTATGAATCATTCGCTTTTAATAGGGGTAATTATCTTGGCCTTTTCAGATTTTTAGATAGCGTTGATTGGGCACCAGTATATGAACTGCACTACCATAGGAAATATAAGGTTAAACAAACACAGTTTTGGTATAATAAGTTTTCCAAATCACGAGCGTTAGCTAAAGTGTTAATCAAGAGGGACAAAGAATCTTATCGAGAGTCAGTTGAACGCAGCTTAAACCGCGACCCCAAGTATTTCTGGCGGTATGTCAATGATCGCATGACCACGTCCTCTCCTGCGATAAGCCTATGTGACGCATCTGGTAAAGTGCTGAATGAACCTGCATGTGTGTCAAACGCATTCGCTGATTATTTCGAATCTGTCTACTCCTCAAACCAAGCTACGCCATGCACGCCAGATGATAGTAGCAATTTTAATGATAACCTCTCGATAACGTCTTTTCAAAGCGCTGAAATCGAGATTGCGATAAAAAGACTAAAACCCAAGATATCAATGGCATTTGATGGCATCCCAAGCTTTATTGTTAAAGGTTGTTCCTCCATTTTTACGCCGATATTAACTTATATTTTCAACTTGTCTCTGTCAAGTTTTACTTTTCCTGAGCTTTGGAAAAATTCTGTCATTGTGCCTGTTCACAAAGGTGGCAAGACCGATGACGTAAAGAATTACAGGCTGGTATCCTTGCTTTGTGCATTTTCGAAAGTTTATGAAATCGTTTTGTTTGAACATTTGTCACAATTTTTTAAACGTAAAATTAGCATTTCACAACACGGTTTCTTCTCTGGCAGGTCTGTAGAGACCAATCTAGTATCATTTTTAAACTTCGTTTCGCCGATTACCAATCAGCGTGGGCAGGTAGACGCCGTATACTTTGATCTATCGAAAGCGTTTGACTTGGTTAATCATTCAATTCTTGTCCATAAATTGGGGACATATGGAGTCAATAACCAGCTTTGCAAATTTTTTTTGAACTATCTGATGGAAAGAAAAAACTTCGTTCGTATAATGGGACATCATTCTAAACCTTATGTGTCATTTTCGGGTGTGCCACAGGGGTCCATACTAGGACCAATTTTATTCAATGTCTTTATAAATGATCTTGGTTCTTGTGTCCGCCATTCACATATTTTGCAATATGCTGACGACATCAAATTGTTTAGGCAGGTCTCATTCATCTATGACTGTGAAATGATACTGGAGGATGTTAATGCTGTGCATCATTGGTGTTGCCGCAATTTGTTAACACTAAATCCTAAAAAAACTGTAGTTATGTCCTTTTCTAAGAAACTGGAAATTGTAAGTTTTTGTTATTATCTTGAGAACCTACCTCTGCGTAGGGTTGAATGCACAAGAGATCTAGGAGTATATATTGATTCATCTTTGTCATTCAATGAACATGTTTCCAACATCACAAATGCTGCCTATCGGACGCTAGGTGTTATTTCGAGAATAACACGTGAATTCCCTTCGCCAGCTTGCATATCCATTTTGTATTTTTCATTAATACGTAGCAAGCTTGAGTTTAGTTCTGTTGTTTGGAATTGTATTGGTAATGCAAACCAAGCAAAAATCGAAAACGTGCAGAGACGTTTCTTCCGTATTGTATATGATCGCTATATTGGCCGCAGTGTTTATTATGAGTATAACAGGCTTTTACGACGATGTGATTGTACCACACTAAGCTCGAGAAGACTTGAGCGCGATCTAGTTTTTTTTGTATAAATGCATTCATGGTTGCATTGACTGTTCGACCCTTACATCAGCTATTAGCATATATGTACCGCGAGTGCTTTTGAGGGTTAATCCCACTTTCTCAGTTCAAAAAATCAACCTCTCCAGTCCCATGAACCGCATCCAACATTTTTATAACAGGTTCAGTACAACCAGCATCGACATCGACATTTTCAACTCAAGTGTTCAAGCGTTTAGGTGTTCTCTGGCTGATATTTAACTGTTACCT
The DNA here is from genome assembly GCF_016920785.2 of Ixodes scapularis. Taxonomy (NCBI): domain Eukaryota; kingdom Metazoa; phylum Arthropoda; class Arachnida; order Ixodida; family Ixodidae; genus Ixodes; species Ixodes scapularis. The sequence goes on from NW_024609879.1 coordinate 7,366,047, forward strand.
ATTTCCTGTTCCCCCATAATAGATATTAGCTGTTGCATGTGCTGTTGATTTCTTATGTGTGTTTCTTTTGACTCTGTGCATCATTACATAGGCTACTCGCCGTTCATGAGCACGAAAAATAAATGAATGAATGAATTATTATCAAACTCCACAGCCTTTTCTTTTCTCATTCCGATGGGAGCAAGCTTCAAGAACTCGCGCGTTTTCGAAACGTGTTATGAAATGAACACACAGCAGCATTTAGGATTTACGAGATTGTAAAAAAAAATCCTGTGACGCGATTTTTTTTTTTTTTTGCACAGCTTTTCAATTCTTTTTCTTCCGTGCAAGCCGCGACCAGCGCAATACTGGTTCCTATGTCAAGATTCATGGATGCAGCGTTTGTCAAAATTCATGGATGCAGCGTTTATATTCCTAAGACTGGGCGGAGAAGAAAAATATGTAAGCGAGGTGTGTGTCAGTTGACGGCACTTAAAAAACAAATGGCATTGATAGCACATTCATTGTCAACAGCGCGTGGCCGAACCGTTTTGACATGAACTGGTAACCGTTATTTTTTTTTACGGTTCAGTTCCGGTTCGGGTTCATCACGATAACAATATAACGGTTCGGGTTCGGGTTCAGTTCCGGAAAAAATACCGGTTCGGTTCCGGTTTTCGGTTCGGTTCGGTTCCGGTTCGACACCCTGGGACTATCAAAGCCAATGATTTTCCAATATTGATGGTACGTTGGCATTGGCTGGTCAACATTAAACTGTCGAAGCCAATAGCTTTCCAATATTGGACATACGCCGGCATAAGCTGTACAATATTGGACTGTCAGAGCCACTGGTTTTCGAATATTGGCTATACGCCGGCATAAGCTGTTCAATATTGGACTGTCAAAGCCAATGCATTTCCAATATTGCATATTCACAGGCACAACTTCTACAATATTGGACTGTCAGAGCCAATGAATGTTCGATATCGAATATACGCTGGCCTAAGTTATTTAATATTAAACTGACAAAGCCAAAGTTTTTCAATATTAGTGATGTGCTAACTGGCGTCGGCTGCTCAGTATTGTACTGTTATAGCCAATTGTTCATCTATATTGTATATACGCAAGTATAAGCTGCCAAATATTGGACTGTTAAGGCCAATCCAATACGAAAATGGTCTATGGAAAATCCTATGGTGAGCCATCACAGTATATGACCCTCTATGGTCAGCCATAAGAAACCAGAAAACACGCTATAGTCACCTACAGAATAATCTGTCTTCAAAGCTATGGAACCTCGACCATTCATATTTCTATAGCTGGATATAGTATAATGTGTTCCTATGAGGCTGTAGACTCGCGATTATTGAATTTCATTTAGCGAACTATCGAAACATGTATGTCCTGAATTCTATAAATAATAATGACAATAATAATAATAGTCCTTAATAATCAAAATGAGCAGTACAAAATGTCAGGTCTGCCGAAGCCGGTTAGAGCTTGTGTAAAGCGACCTGGCAGTGGAAACATATTCTTCAAGATATCCGCTACCATGAAATTTTCTTTAGACGACTCCATGGTATTTTGTTACCAAAGCTATAGGCCTCCGACCTTCCAACGTGCTCTTGCCTGCTAAAAAAGGATGTATGTCTCTTGAGCTATAGACTCGCGACCATCTCATTTTTTTTAGCCAGCTCAGTGGTGTTTTATGTCGTCTAGGCTATAGACCCGCGACCTACTTTTTTGCACTTCAGAGGTAGGAATTTGGAAAAGAGTCATTCTTGCTCTTGCTCCGTGCAAGAATTTTATTTAGCCAGCTTAATGGGGCATACGTCGCCTGTGCTTGATAACCGCGATCACAAAAGCGAACTTAGCTGCCAATAGGACTATTTCAGTTTTTGCGGGCTGCTCTCCCTTCACATAGTCTTACCTCGGCGTTGACGTCATATCACTCTTCCGCTTATTTAGATTTAATTATTTCTGTCTCTTCCAGTGTATTTTGTAATTGCAGTAAAACCTCGATGTAACAAAGTCGGTGAAATTCGGAATTTACTTCGTTACATTGAAATATCGATACATAAAAATTCAAGGCTAACCTCAAAGAAAGTTTCCCCGAATGTTTCTCGGGCGAACAAAACTCAGCGAGAACGCCTCTATTTCGGTTGAAAGTAATCCATCGCCTTTTTCTGAGCAACTCTTTGCATTATTATTGGCATCACACGACGTTCGCATAGCCAGATGGCCTGCATTGCGTCTTCGTCTTGCTGTGAGATCGCGAACCGCCTCAATAAAGTTTGAGAGCCTTGAATGCAAGACTACTGGCCTATGATTTCCTAAATTGTTACGATCACCCTTTTTATAGAAAACCGTAACCCTCGCAACTTGCATATTCACTGAAAAAGCTGCATCAACATAACATAGATTAAAAATATGAGTAAAAATAGGCGCAATAATATCAGCTACGTGCTTCACCGGTCTTATCTGAAATCCATCAATATCACAAGTGCTGCTGTTATTTATGTTTTTGATTATTGATATCACCTCCTGCGCAATTATTTTATGCAATTTATCTACAAAATCAATTGCTTAGATCCCGCTTGAAAGACATGCATTCACTATTTTTAGCGTTTAGACTCTAGACTGTTGCCATAGAGTAAACATACCTTATCAATACACACTAACCTACATATATTCTTTCATTCCGAACACCAGCCTTGAAGAGAACAGCTTGCCTGCCTCTTCAGTGAGCCTCATGAAAGGTGATAGGTTTCGTGAAGCTGTTAGCAATGTTCTATAATATTTTGCATATCGAAATCCAATGTTCATTTGATGTGTAATATTTTATGTTGTCTACAGCGTGCTTTGTCTTCATTCTTATAAAATGTTTTTGTAAGGACCGTCCTCTTTATAAGGCCTCTTTCCTGAGGGGTAAAAGAAACAACTAGATTAGCGGTGCTTGGAAAGGGCCTTGCACTTGTGTGCAAATGGATGCGAACACCAGAGTTTCCGTCATGGCGACTTCTTGCATGTAGAAATGAGTTGTTGACTCAATAAGACGGGTTTCTTTATGTTGACCAGCAGCCAGTTATGCTGGAAAACGTCTGCTCCTAGGATCCCCTGGCCGACGTCGCCGCCACCATAAATATCCACTGAAAAACTCGTCGAAGGCGAATATTTACCAAGAGGGAGTGTTCCGCATAGATTAGAACTTGTACAAAGGAGGTAGGCTTAGGTGAACAGTTGGCACGTGTCGCGTGTACTGCGGTAACCTCGGCACCCGTGTTGGTTTCGGATGGCTCTGTGAATCACGTGGAAGACGTTACTCAATCGTAGGCTACCACCACTCGTCGCCTCTAGCAACCAACCGGCCGGTTCTCCGGCTATGAGCAAAGGCGTTGACAGCGAAGCGCCTCTGGTGTGAACGGCGGCGGAGGCGACACTTCAGGTCTGCGCTACGCAGACCTGAAGTGTCGTCTCTGCCGGAGCTGTCACGAGGTAGGCGCGATGGAGAGCGCCGCCCAAGGTTTGGAGAACGCGCGGAATCTCGACGTTTTATCGCAGCAAGGACGACTTCTTTGAAGCGTTGGCAAAGCTGATCCACAAAGCGATTGAAAATGACAAGGAAGGTTTTTACAAATGGATAAAATGGGCGAAAGAAATGTGAAAGGCTCACATCAAGACGACACAGCAGCCGCAATCTGAAAAAGAAAGAATAAATAAATAAACACAGGCGGTCCGCCTTTTTCTTAAAAAGTCGGAGGCGATGCTGACTTTCATGCTTAAGTGCAGCTGTCGCTACCTGAAAAGTCACTGGCTTGCCACTCGTGACCTATTTCGTACTCTTGAGCGAACCTCTCATAAACCAGTACTGTTTTTTAATGATTATCTTACGATGCAAAACAAACCGCTGTTCTGGATGGTTAGAACACGAGCGAAGAAAAGAAAATGCAAGTTTACGTGGGTTAAAAGCGTAAAGATTTTTTGTTCATAGGAGTGAGAGGTCGCCTGTGTGGCGCCTAAAACGTAACGCAGATTTGGACGCAGTTGCAAAGATGGAATCAATGAATGTTTACCAGTTTTCAAAATCTGTGTTGCTTAAGTATATGTTTAAAGGACCGGTAAATATTTGGTTTAATTTTATTTATGGTCACATTAGAAGTATCGAAAATTATTAAGTGTGGAACGGCATATTAAGGGAGCACTGGGATGACATGTCTCCCAGCAGTAAGTAAAATATAATTGCCATGGTTGCTGCGGTAGAAGTGATACCTTAATGTACGAAAAACATGGCACGCGCCACTGCTAGACAACATTTATATGATGATACCAAGCAAGTTTAATAGGCTCAGCCCTCTCTCAACTGCTCCAAAACGGCTGCATAGAAAACGTAAAGCTTGAAAAAATAGCGTGTTTTATTGAATTTGCTTTAACAGCCATCGTAATATTAAGAAACAGACACGCATCTGTTTAGTACGACCTACTTAAAGCCAACATTAGGAATATTTTCGATACATATCGACAACATATCGATGCTACTCGGAGGCATAGGTGAACCTCCTCACTGGCGTCGTAATTGCACAATTTTCCTACTTCCTAGCCTGCAGTGTGCGCACGATTTTGGCTAAAAAAACGTATGACCGGCAGGCATCCAATATCCGGTTTTCTTTAAATTCACTACCGGCAGCATTTCTTAGCGTGACACACTGTGCCACAAGAGTCATATTTATGTCCTGTGTCTCCTATTTAGATAAGTTGATGAATTGGCTATTTTATTTCGCTCACCAATGTTAAACACAGTAACTAAATTTCATGCTCACGTTCCATTCATAAATAAATTGGCGTAGCTTCAAATACAGTGCAGTTTATGTTCAATATCAGAATAACTTAATTAAAATGCAACGTTACAACGTCCTTACAAAGCACATTTTCATATATTTTATTTTAAGACTTAGGTGCACCGAGAAAAAAACTAGTAAGTGATCTATTGCATTTAAACACCTCCAAAAAGATGCGATGAAGTACACATGCTTAGGTCAGTAAAACATTACTTTAATAATAAAAGTTTAATTTATATGCCGAAATCATGATATATAAAAGAAAAATAAGATTGGTTTTCAACAGTTTGTTTTTACTTAGCATTTGAAAACCTACACCTGGCATCAAAAGCCTGTATTAAGTGCTAACGCTTTACAAGTAACACATTAATATATGTTCGTTACTTTTTCACAACGTTTAACTTGACTCGTTTTTTTTATGAAACTTGCATCTGTAGTGGTATTACGTTTTCTGCAGTTGTAGTGAAACCCAATTCGTAGTTAAAACTTGACACTGTGGATTGTGAATTCTTTTTAATTCGAACCATTATCGCTTCGAACCAAATACTCCAGTCAACATCCCAATTTTTTGTCCGCTCTCTTTTGCTAAGGTATTACAGCCAGCATTGTTCACAGCCTTATCTTGTTTGTAATCGCAAACAACGTCGTAGTCAAAGTTGGAGAATGGATCGTGCGTTGTTCGTAATTCAAACAAATATCGCTTGGACCGAAGGCCTGTAGTCTAGAACTAGCTGTTTTGTGTTTGCTTTATTTTGCACAAGTGCTGCAGCCACCTTTGTTCATGTCGTAACCTCGCTTGTTATTGAAACCCACGTCGTAGTCAAAATGTGAGACTGTGCAATGTCAGTTCTTCGTAATTCACACCACGAACGCTTCGACCCAAGGACAGTAGTCTGGACATAGATGTTTTGTGTCTGCTTTATTTTGCTCAGGTGTTGCAGCCAGCTTTGTTCATGGCATAACCTTGCTTGTTATTGAAACCCACGTCGTAGTCCAAATTGGAGACTGTGCATTGTGAGTTGTTCGTAATTCAGACCACGGTCGCTTTGGACCAAGGACAGTAGTCTAGGCATAGCTGTTTTTTTTTTCTGCTTTATTTTGCTCAGGTGTTGCGGCCCGCTTTGTTCACGTCGTAACCTTGCTTGTTATTGAAACCTACGTCGTAGACAAAATTTGAGACTGTGCCTTGTCAGTTCTTCGTAATTCACACCACAATCGCTTCGACCCAAGGACAGTAGTCAAGACATAGCTGTTTTGTTTCTGCTTTATTTTGCTCAGGTGTTGCAGCCAACAACGTTCACGTCGTAACCTTGCTTGTTATTGAAACCAACGTCGTAGTCAAAATTTGAGACTGTGCATTGTGAGTTGTTCGTAATTCAGACCGCGATCGCTTCGACCCAAGGACAGTAGTCTAGACATAGCTGTTTTGTGTCTGCTTCATTTTGCTCAAATGTTAGAGCGAGTTTTGTTCATCGAATAACCTTGCTTGTTATTGAAACCCACGTCGTACTCAAAAGTGGAGATTGCGCTTTGTGAGTTCTACGTAATTCAGACCACGATTGCTTCGACCCAAGGGCAGTATAATATAGACATATCTGTTTTTTGTCTGCTTTATTTTGCTCGGGTGTTGCAACCAGCTTTGTTCATGTCATCACCTTCCTTCTTATTCAAACCCACGTCGTAGTCAAACGTTGAGACTGTGCATTGTGTGTGGTTCGTAATTCAGACCACGATCGCTTCGACCCAATGACAGTAGCTGCTTTGTGTCTGCTTTATTTTCGTAAGGTCCTGGAGCCAGCTTTGTTCACGACATAAGCTTGTTTGTTAGCGAAACCATTGTCTTAGTAAAAATTGCAGACGGAGCATTGTGCATTCTACTTGATTTTAACGAAGATCGCATCGACCCAAGGACTGTAGTCTTGACAGTCGTTTTCTGCTTGCTATTTTTTTGCTAGGGTGTTGCAGAGAGCAGTATTCACCGCATTATCGTTTTTGCTATTGAGACAAACCTCGTAGTTAAAATGGGAGACTGTTCAATGGGAATCGTTTGTAATACTAAGAATGATCGCATCCACCCAAGAACTGTAGTCAGGTCACGGCTGCGTTTTTTTTTGTTTTGTTTTTTTGTCAGTAGTGGTTGCTGAGCTACTCGAACCAGCTTTGCTCACTTTTATTATTGTTCTTGTTCATAACCGAAAGCACCATCATGGTCATAATTGGGGACTGCGCATTGTTCTCCGGTTCTAGCATTGTTCTCCGAAGTTCTCCGCCCCGCAGGGGGCACCTGTGAAAGCAGGTGTTTGGAGAGTGGCGTCCCCATGGACCCCGAGCCATGCGGGTTCGCCCACCCACGTCTGACTGTGCGTGGCTTTACCGTGTGTGGGGAAAAGGGCATCCTGGTGGTTGAGCCGAGCCCGGGGTAGGTTTGGACCCTTCGGGGCCCCCCGGGTGAGGCAATACACCACTCCGGCCCCTCGCTTTTCATAGGTGGGAGTCCTGGAAAGGCCCGGCCAGGATGATTCAGGCCACTCGCCTTTCTTCTACTATACCCTCCGATCTTTCACTTTTACCTTTCCTGCTTCTTCTACTTTTCTCTCATTTCTCTTGTTCCTTTTTACCCCCCTACGGCGGCAAGGGCGTACCTTGCGTGGCGATGGACCTCTGTTTTGACCCACACTTGGTTATAATTTTCCGGCAGCACTGTTAGAGTAACGTCTCCAGCCAAGCCCTTCTTGTTATGGTGCGTTACCTAACCCCTTGTTGGACTCGGTGTTGAGCGGTGCATCGCGGATTCTCAACAATCTTTGCCCTCTTATGGCACCCCTCCGTTCTAAACCCTCTGATCGGCCCCTGAAAAGGGGTCGGACCGAAGTAAAACTGAACGATAAGTCTTCACCGGTATAGAACACCTTTAGCCGATTCCTTGTTATGCAGTCCGAACAAGAAGAAAACCCTCTTGCGAAGTTGTCACCTTTTCTGATCGCAAAAACCCTATAAACTCTTGTAGGCAAAAACTTCAAAGCATAAAAGCTAGTATCTGGCGACTTGCTTGTTGAAGTGGAAAATGGCACACAGAGTGCTGCCCTCTTGAACCTAATCTAGATTTCTGAGTATAGAGTCTCCGTCACTCCACATCGAAGATTAAATAGTTGCCAAGGAGTAATTTCTGAGGATGACTTGCTAGAGTCAGGTAACGAGATTTTGGAAGGCCTTTCCAGTCAAGGAGTAACTGCAGTACGACAAATCCTGCTTCGTAAAGACGAAAACGAGCGACCGACAAAACATATAGTACTTACATTCTCTTCCACGGTGCTGCCACAAAGTATCAAGGCGGGCTACCTCCACTGTAAAGTGCGCCCGTACGTCCCGAACCCGAGACGCTGCTTCAAGTGTCAACGGTTTGGTCATGGCTCTGCCACCTGCCGCAGAAAAACAACCTGAGCAAAGTGTGTATGCACAGACCACCCAACAGATACGTGTGGCAGCTCCACCCCTAAGTGCATCAACTGCACCGGTGCCCATCCTGCTTACTCGCGATCTTGTCCAAAGTTTAAAGAGGAAAAAAGAAATTTTAACCCCAAAAACAAAGGAAAACTTGACCTACCATGAAGCACGAAAACGCTTTTCGTTCCTTCAAGGAGGAACGTACGCCGAGGCGGCCGTCAGGGGGACTAGGTCGCTGTCAAAGGCATCAGTGGGTACCCAGTATAGTCTTCAAGACACTGAGTGCCCACCCAGTCCCCTCACCCCTACAGAGACTTATGTGAGATCTCAGACGCCTGAGGCCCCACAGAAGCTCACGAAGTCCAAGTCGTTTCCGCAACGCCTGGCCCAAAAGGTTCGGGTGGTGCTTGACCCCACCCGCTCCCAAGTTTAAAAGGGATCCCCTCCTTCCTCTACACAGGGGGTGGAGGAGGCCATGGAGGTCAATGTGTCACTGACGGAACCTCTCCCACCCACCGAGGGTAGCATGGAAAGTGCCACCCCTGTGACTTCATGCTCGAAAGCAGGCGGTGTTTCCTCTGCACCCCTAAAAAAACCAGCGCAGGCATCCCAGGTGCCTGCCGGCCCGTCATGCAGAGGCCGGGCACAGCCCACTCGCTTGACCGACAATCCAAGGAAGCCGAGTCACTCTGACGAGGCAGTCTCGTTGAAGGGCCCAGACGTATCAACGGAAGATAAAATGGAAGAGGCCAGTCCAGGTTCAGGTGACGACTTGCTTTCTTCACGAGGAGATTCCTTGTCTTCTTCCGCGGGTGAGACCGCAGAGCGACAGAAAGACAATGCTAGAAAGAAAATAAATATTCCTCGGATTTTGGCTCCGAAAGAAAATTAGCTTAACTATATAATGGTATCTTTTTAACTTTTTTATGCGTTTCTAAGGGATTTCACTAAGACGCAGCCACACCGATATTTTTATGCTCTTTTGCCAACAATTTTTTTTTATTTTAAATACTTTTTATGGTTCATCTCTTTTTTATGCAATGGAACTGTCGAGCTATACTACGCAACATTGATGACATCAGTTTCCTTCTTAGTAAGCTACGACCGATAGCTCTGGCTTTGCAGGAGACTCATTTGAATTCTACTCATTCAAATGTTTTACGGTCCTATCACACTTTCGTAAAGACCGTCCATCATCTCATTCAGCCGGTGGTGTGGCAGTTGTTGTGCAAAGAGGGGTGGCGTATGCCGAGGTGCCCCTGGACACTCCGCTCGATGCAGTGGCTGTGAGGGTTCTGACCGACCGTTTAATCACCGTTGTTTCATTGTACCTTCCGCCACAGATCACAGTGCACATGCGTGAGCTTCAAACGCTCATTGCCTAACTACCACTACCCTTTTTTAATATTAGGGGATTTCAATGCTCATCACACCATGTGCGGCAGTGCACGAGTTGATTCCCGTGGAGGACTCATGGAACGACTTTTATTGTCATCGAATCTTTTTCTTTTAAACACAAAACTTCTAACGTTTTTTAGTGACGCACATAACTCCTTCACCTGCATCGATTTATCTCTATCATCGCCATCTCTGCTTCCTTGTTTTTCTTGAAAGGTTTTAAAAAACCCGTTCGGGAGCGACCACTTCCCAATTGTCGTAGAAAGCCTTGCTGCTGTTAGGACTCTTTTATAATGTTCGCCGAGATGGCTCCTTGAAAAAGCTGATTGGGAACAGTTTTGCTCATCTGCAACATTTGATATTTCTTTATTATCAGTCTTGTCTCCTGATGATGGTACAGCTTATGTTACTGAGAATATAATTGAGGCTGCAGAACAATCTATTCCTCGCACCTCTGGGAAATTACAGAGAAAGTGCAGGTCATGGTGGACTGAAGGATGTTCCACGACAATGAAGAAACAAGACAAAGCTTGGGCCACAATTTGACGGTACCCCACCGTAGATAATAAGATCGAATTCACAAGACGAAAAGCCCAAGCCCGCTGGACTAGAAGGCAAGCAAAAAAAAATCGTGGACGAAATATGTCTCCTCACTGAACAGCTTGTTCCCCGCAAGGGAGGTGTGGGACCGTTATCGCAAAATCAAGGGGCATTACCGTTGTTTTATTATCCCTCCATAGTTCAAGACTGTTCCCACATCACTGAAAGACTTAGGCAATACTCTTGGCGTTCACTTCCAGAGCGTTTCGAGTTCTGAAAACTACAGTGCCGCTTTTAGACAGTTCAAAATGAAAGCAGAATGCGAGCGAATAGTTATGACGGGGGCGACCTCTACACCATACCACCAGCCCTTTACGCTCCGTGAACTGGAGTTGGCTCTTGACATCAGGAAACAGTCTGCCTCAGGTCCTGATTTCATCCACTATGAAATGCTTCGTAAGCTGCCCCTACAACATCTGCTTAGTTTTTTCAACCTTCTCCGGGAAAGAGCTTACTCATCTGAATCCTGGAAAAGAGCACATGTTATACCCCTCTTGAAAGATGGCAACGACCTTTTTCTTCCCTCGAGCTACCGCCGAATTGCCCTTACAAGATGTCTTGGTAGGACATACGAAAGACTTATCAACAAACGGTTGGTGTTTTTCTTGAAGAACAAAACCTATTTGATAACAATCAGTGTGGTTTCCGCCAAGGCCGGTCTACTCTAGATCACTTCGTGCGCCTCGAAACCAGGATCCGGGAGGCTTTTGTAAAGAGGCAGCACTGTGTGTCTGTGTTTTTTGCCTGGAGAAGGCGTATGACACGACCTGGAGATATGGAATCATGCGAGACCTTTATGGCCTGCGGAGTTCGGGGCAGCATATTGCGTTGTATAAAAGCTTTTCTGACTGGGCGGACCTTTGAGGTTCGACTAGGCAACACATTATCGGACACACTTGTTCAAGAAAATGGGGTTCCTCAGGGGGGCATCCTGAGTGTCACATTATTTGTTTTAAAGATTAACACCCTAGCTCGAATACTGCCACCTTCCATTGACTATTGATTTTATGTCGACGACCTACAGATATCATTTTCCTCTTGTAATCTGTCCAGCTGTGAACGCCAGCTGCAGCTAGCAATTAATAAGATCAGTAAGTGGGCCGACGAAAATGGCTCCAGGCTTTCATCCGGAAAAACGGTGTGCGTTCCATTTTCTCCTCGACGAGGGCTGTCCCTTGATCTAGTGTTGGAATTGAACAGAGCACCTATGCCAGTTAAAGCCGAGCATAAGTTTCTAGGAATCATATTTGATAAGAAGTTGAATTTTATCTCTCACTTAAAGGAACTGAAACAAAAGTGCCCGATATTCATAAACATCCTGAAAATTTTGTCACATAAATCTTCGTGCTCTGACAGACTATGCCTGCTACGCTTGTATAACGCTTTGGTACGATCCCGTCTTGATTATGGTGCCGTCGTGTACAACTCAGCGCGACCATCCTCCCTGAAGATGTTGGACCCGGTACACCACATTGACTTGCGCCTTGCTACGGGTGCATTTCGGACATCGCCTGTTTTTAGCTTGTACGCGGACTCTCACCAGATGCCCCTTCCCAAGCGACGGCAGTACTTTGACTTGAGCTACACTTCCAGGATTTTGTCTGATCCTCACCATCCAACCATTTTTGCTCTCCAGCAATCTCAATCTGCTCGTCTTTTTGAAAATAAACCAAGCATTGTGCGGCCATTGAGTGTTCGTGTTCACGGTGATCAGTCATCTCTCGGTCTAGACCTTCATGGCATTAACCTTCTCCAAAAAGCCGAGAGTATTCCCCCTTGGAAAATGCTTCCAGTATCATGCGACTGGTCATTCACACGGTATAGCAAGCATAATGTCTCCCCTCGGCTTATTCAACAAGAATTTCTTGGCTTACAGAATAAATATGATGACTATACTCAATTTTATACAGATGGCTCCAAGACTTTTTCTGCAGTGGGATCGGCTGTTTATTCTGAGGTTTTCATACAGGCCCAGCGGCTTAGCTGCATGGCTAGTATTTTTACTGCGGAGCTATATGGTGTTCTCCTTGCAATCGAGTATATCACCACCAGCAAAACAATGAAGGCAATTCTTTTTGTAGACTCCCAAAGTGTCATCGTTGCCCTTTGCTCTGTAAGAGATACAAAAAACATGCTCGCTAAGCTAATACGCTATAAAATCAATTGCTGCTTAGAGCGTGGGTTCGTTACCAAATTCTGCTGGATCCCAAGCCATGTTGGTATAAAAAGCAATGAGAAAGCAGACCAGCTGGCTACCTCTACGAGCAATCTCCTAGAAGCCCGACGGGGCATAACCTTTCAAGATATCAAACCCCTCCTTAGGAAAGCTCTCCTCGATGCTCGGCAATCTGAGTGGAACATAGAGAGTGCAAATAACCTGCATGCTATTAAGCCAGTTTTGGGGTTGTGGTAGAATTCATCTCGTAAAAACCGTTTTCATGAGGCTCTCTTGTGCCGTCTTAGAATTGGCCACATCTTTCTGACTCACGGACATCTTCTTTGTGGAGAAGACGCTCCAAGCTGCGAGCATTGGGGTGAACCTTTGACAATTTTGCATATTTTTTCTGCCTGTCCAGGCTTTGAGTAGAACCGGCTTGCCTGTCTTCCAGAGCTTTTTACGTATCAGATTCCTTTCCATCCAACACTTTTTTTATGCGAGCATCCCATCATTCCATTCAATCGGGTCCTCAACTTTTTGCAAGCAAGTGGCCTTCTACACAAAATTTAAGTACTGCATTTTTTATGAACCATAATTATATAAACATCACCCAGACCTTTAGAAACACCCAGACTCCGATCAACGAAGGATCCAGCGGTTCCACGTAGGAAACGCTGTGTACGTCTGGAACTCCAGGACGGAACAACGCTGAAATGCAGCGAAGGTTGTGGCAGTGACGGGACCAGTCTCCTACAAAGTACAACTGGCCAATCGAGAGGTTCCTCATCGCCACCGAGTTCACCGTAGGCGGGTCTGACCGAACTTGGGAGACAACCTTGACACGGACGCCGAAATCAACTCCAGGCTATCACCTACCTTTGCGCCAGGACACGGACCACTTGCGCATGCATCTCGGATTCCCGAGAGAGCAGTTCCACAATTTGAGCCGCCAGAGGCTCAGTTAAAGCGAGAAATACAGAAGTAGACAGGATCACTACATCCAGTTATAAAAGCGAAAGCCTTATATTTCTCATCGTCCAGTCGACCTTCAAAGTGCTTGAGCGAAAACACGTCCGGGACACGAAAGCTACAAAAACTTGTTAACGACACGAAAGGTACCAAAACGAAAGGTACCAATGAAAGTGCGCCAAAAGCGCGTCGTCAGAGAGCCCGCTGTCTTCGGAGGTTCACTATTACCGGGGCCACAGCCGACGCCACGATCCAAGTGAGTCAATAAAACGGCGCCAAAAATGCTTCGCCAGAGAGCGTGCTATCTGTTTTAGCCTCTAGGGAAGTACTCAGTTTCTGTAGCTTGCATGTTTATTCGATGATGCCAAGAATACAACAAACCCGTAGGCACACTCACGGCTGCTTTTATACTGATAGCAGCCGCGCTATCTATAGGTTAAAGAGTGACGTCACAGTTAACCGACACATGACATTAGATTCGGACATGATGACACAACATTCCTTCCCCTTTAGAAAGTTTGTGGAGTCTACGGCTTGTAGCGCTCTGGAGGTCGGCTTGGCCGTGTGCTGCGCCGAGGCAAGAGTGGAGAAGCCGGCGGAGATTCCAGTCTGGAGGCCCGGTTGTCCGATGGTGGGGCATTGGGACCAACAGTCACAGCACTGGGTATGCTGCGGCCTGGGTCAGGTGCCCGTGGTGTCGCGGCTCCGTTCTCTGCTTGTGCCGGGTCATGGTCGTCAGGTGATTCATTGTCAGTTGTAGCCGTATCGGTCTCGATGTCCGAAAACTGCTCCAGTCGGTTAGGTGTCCTCAGGTCAGCCTGAAATGATCTTGGCCGCAGGTTGTCAGCATGAATGTACCGCTCTTCCCCCCCCACCCAAACCAGATACGTAGCTTGGCTCACACGCTTGCTTATTGTGCCCGTCAGCCATTTGGAATCTCCGGCCCGTAAGCCTTTTATCATAACTTGGTCACCCTCAGAGAACTCTCTCCAGGGCCCCCGGTGCTGGTCTGCGTATTCTTTGGTTCGCTCGAGTCTCTTTTTCATTCGTTGCTCTATGTCGGGGTGCAGCAGACTCAGTCTTGTTCTGGGCCTCCAGGACAGGAACAGCTGGGCCGGAGTTTCATCGGTTGTCCCGGTGGGTGTGTTCCTGTAACTAAATAGGAACTGATCGACGCGATGTTGCAGAGACTTCGCATGGCCGCTTCTCTGCTCGTCCAGCACTTGTTTAAACAAAGCCTTTTTCCCGGTTTGTACGCAGCGTTCCGCGCTGCCATTGGAGGCGGGATGGTAGGGCGGAGACTTGCTGTGTAGGACGCCATTTCTACTCAAAAAGAGTTCGAAATCTGCTGATGTGAATTGAGGCCCATTATCGGTCACTACCTCTTCCGGTAGCCCGTATGCCGCAAACACACTGCGCAGTTTTTCCACGGTCTTCTCACTACTAGTACTGTTCATCACAAACACTTCAATCCATTTAGAATGGGCGTCCACCAGCACAAGAAACCATTGCTGATCGCGATACGCATAGTCTATATGCACTCTCTCCCATCTACGCTTAGGCCAACCCCACGACAACAAGGGTACCTTGGGCGCAGCGTTTTGCGACAGCTGACACGTGACGCACTGTTTCACTGTTTGCTCTACATCTTGTGTTAGACGAGGCCGCCAAACGTGGCACCTGGACAACATTTTCATTCGCGTCATCCCCGGATGACCTTCGTGCAGCATCGTTAAGACGCTACTTCTGAGTGACAACGGAACCACTACGCGATTACCCCAAGTTACACAATCTTGATCGACTGACAGTTCGTTACGTCGAACATAGTAAGGCGCTAGCAAATCGTCTGTAACTTTCGAAGGCCAGCCGTTTTGTGTGTAGAACAGCACTTTCGACAACAACTGATCCCTTCGCGTTTCCCGTCTTATCTCTTTTGCAGATAGCGGAGCTTCGTCTAGCGCCGAAAAGAACTGCACGCACTCTGACTCATCTTTGTTTGGCAGCGGTAGCCGTGAAAGCGCGTCGGCATTTCCTATATCACTGGATTTTCGATACACCCAAACATAGTTATAAGCGGCAAGCAGTAAGGCCCAGCGCTGCACGCGTGCTGCTGACATTGCAGGAATCGGCTTACCATGCCCCAGCATTCCCACCAGTGGTTGATGGTCAGAGTAGATGCAAAATTTTCGGCCGAAGAGGAACTTGTGAAATTTTTTTAAACCAAAAACCACTGCAAGCGCCTCTTTTTCAATGTGCGCGTAGCCTTGCTCCGCCTTGCAGAGCGTCCTAGACGCGAAAGCGATGGGCCTCTCCTCAGTACCAACTTTATGAAAGAGTATCGCGCCGACGCCGTACGCCGACGCGTCACATACAAGACCGAGGTCCTTTTCAGGATCGTAGTAAGTCAACACTCGTTCGTGCGTCAGCCACCGTTTTGTTTCTTGAAACACTTTTTCCTCCACTACGGTCCAATTCCAACTGGTGCTGTCACTTAGTAACTGGTGAAGTGGCTTCAGCTCTGCTGACATGTTCGGAACAAATTTCCCGTAGAAATTTAGCAGCCCCAGGTACGCTCGCAGCTCTTGTTTGTTCTGGGGTTTTGGCGCCTGTTTGATTGCGCGTAGGTTTTCCTCGGAAGGCCGAATCCCATGTTTATCAATTACGTGGCCCAAGTAAGCCACCGACGTCTGAAGAAACTTGCATTTTTCTTTTTTTACTTTGATACCGCGCTCCTTGAACCTTGTCAGCACGCTTTCCACTTTTCGATAACATTCTTCTGCAGTTTCTCCGGCTATCAACACATCGTCAAGATAGCATGATACTCTGTCAAGGCCCTTCAATATTTCGTCCATTACAGCCTGAAAAATAGACGGTGCACTCGTGATGCCGTATGGAAGGCGTGTGTACTTAAACAAGCCCATATGCGTGTTTACAGTTACAAGTGACTGCGAATCCGGGTGCAGTTGCAGCTGCTGGTACGCTGTAGAAAGATCAAGTACCGTGAAATATTTGCACCCGTGTAGCGTTGCAAACACGTCTTCCATTACCGGCAAGGGATAGTGGTCTGTTCTGAGATTCGGGTTCAGCGTCACTTTATAGTCGCCGCACAACCTCACTTTGTTGTTCGGCTTAGGGACAACGACCAACGGTGTTGCCCACTCACTCTGCTGAACCGGGACCAGGACTCCCGTTTTCACGAGCGCATGCAACTCTTGTTCTACTGACTCTCTTAAAGCGAATGGTACAGTTCTATGTTTACAAAAGACTGGGGTCGTGTCGTCCTTCAATACTAATTTAACTTGACTGCCCGCGATTAATCCCAGCTCAGGCTCAAACACCTGCGAGAATCGGTCAACCAGCCCTGCCACTTGGTCTAGACTAACCCCATACACGCTCATCCAGTCTAGCCTCAACGCTTCTAGCCAATCGCGGCCCATTAACACAGTCTCACATTTCTGCGGTGTGCGAACCACTACAAGCGACAACGTCATGGTCTGCCCATTGTGCTCCACAGGTACTATCAACTTGCCTAAAACCTCCAAAGGCACGCCCCCATAAGTTTTCAACTTTAGGCGGCAGTTTGAGAGAGACAATCCAGGCCAGTACTGCTTATACACCTCTTCAGGCACAATGGAAACCGAGCCTCCTGTATCAACTTGCATTGTCACCAGTGTTCCCGCCACTCGAACTTCAGTAGTGTAACCCCCTTTTCTAGCACTGCAGGAGCCAATGTTGTACAGCCAAACTTTTTCCTCACCACTGCTGTCGTCCACGGCTTGCACCAAACGGGACGTTGCTTTGCAGGCCCTTGCCAAGTGCCCCACTCGTCTACACGCTCGGCACTTGTACTTCCGAAACGGGCAACTTGACTCGTGATGGGGTGCTCCGCAGCGGAAACAGCCTGACGCCTCGGGCCTCTCAGTGTTGACTTCCATCGTCGCCTTCCTGGTAGCCGCTCCGACGTTCCTGTGTGGGCCTAGACGTTGGACGGCGTTTACCTCTAGTTGTTCAGAGGCTGCTGGCTGAAATATCTTGGTCTCTGCTCGTGTGAGTTCAATGCTTCTGGCAATGTCGCATGCCGCCGAAAAAGTTAGAGTTTTCTTTTTTAGAAGCTCTGCTTGGGCTGCCTGGTCCTTTAGCCCCGCGACAAAACGGTCCCGGAGTGCTTCATCCAGGAACTGCCCGAACTCGCAGGTGGCCGCGAGCCTTTTTAACTCAACCGTGTATGTCGCCACCGTTTCCTTCTCGAGCTGGGCCCTCCGGTTGAATCTGAATCGCTCGGCGATTACCATCGGCTTCGGAGCGTAATGCTCCCTGAGGACCGCGACCAGATGCGCATAGTCCTTTTGTTCTGGCTTTACTGGTGTTAACAGCGTCTTCAACGTGCGGTACGCTTGCTTCCCGATGGCCCTTACGAAGACCGAGACTTTCAAGTCGTCGCTCACCTTCGTTGCTCGAAGATAGTGTTCCATCCGCTCGACGTACGACTCGAAGTCTTCCTCCGCATCTTCGATGAACTGCTCGAACCGGCCGCCGCACGAAGCCATCCCGTGGTCCTCGGTCAAGGCGCTTGGGTTTTTGCCGATGACAGTGCTGGCGTCTGTCTTCTCGGCTATCCCATCCTCGTCGCCACTGTTTTAGCCTCTAGGGAAGTACTCAGTTTCTGTAGCTTGCATGTTTATTCGATGATGCCAAGAATACAACAAACCCGTAGGCACACTCACGGCTGCTTTTATACTGATAGCAGCCGCGCTATCTATAGGTTAAAGAGTGACGTCACAGTTAACCGACACATGACATTAGATTCGGACATGATGACCCAACACTATCTTCGGAGGTTCGGTATCCCGTTCACATCGGCGCTTTGGCTTTCACCTTCAATTCGTCTCTGGGATAACTTAAAAGACCCTGTTTATCATTACAACCAACATCAGTTGTTTTGCTCTTATTTCCGATTTCTCGATTTCTTCCTCCGGTAAGTCGTAAAGCTGAACGCTCCTTGTCATTGTTTTAATTTTTTTTAACGAAGTCCTTTGACGTCCGCTTCAAGGAGCCGTCCTGCGAACGAAAATTGTGTACTGTGGCGAGGTGCTTCAAGCCTTACAACGTGTGTATTACACAAACAGATGTATGACCCCGGCCTGGTTACATGAAGAGCTCGTTCCGTTTTCTCCGCCTTTTGTGCCCTGGCTGTAGACGTCGGATAATGGAACATCCGCTGCACCGCTAACTATAAGGCTAAGGAATGTCAGTTGCCATCATTAAAAAATTAAGAAAATACAATATATAGCCAAGCATCAGTATTCTCAATCGAAATTAATTTACCCGCTGCATTGGAACACACGAATACGCAGTACAGTTTTTGCAGCGAAGCCGACCTGCGGAAATTCCGTTTGGCCGTTCTGAGAACGTGGAAGCGATTTCGATCACTTCTTGAGAAGATACAACAAGAAAAGGGGGAACTCGCATCAAGCCAATTGAAAGTTCATATGATCGGCAGCAATAATAAAAAAAAAAAAATTGAGCGAAATATTAAATGGCCTTTTTTGATAAAGTGGGTTCAAAATACCAGTTAAATTCATTTTCGACGATATTTCAAATTTCATATAAAAAAATTCAGTGAGAACAAAATAAACCAAACCGTTGCCCATCGATATTCCATGTATAGGGCTACACCCGCATACTGTTTCGTAAGCGCCAAATATAATAACTCATGAGTTACAAGGCTCTGAAGTTGTCACCCCATTGTCACGTGGGAGCGATTTCGATCACTTCTAGAGAAGATACAACAAAAAAATGTGGAAATCGCATCAAGCCAACTGAAGCTCATATGATCGGCAGCAATAATAAAAAACTGAACGAAATAAAAACTGGTCTTTTTCGATAAAGTGGGTTCAAAATATCGTTTAATTTTATTTTCGACGATATTTAAAATTTTATATGAAACATTCAGTGAAAATAAAATAAACTAAATTTATTTCCGTCGATAGCCCATCTAGAGGGCTACACCCGCATGGTATTTAATAAGAGACAAATATAATAACCCATGAGTTACAAGGCTCTGAATATGTCACCGGATTGTCAAAGGGACGATATTTGATATTTTTTTACCTCAATAAACAAAAATGCGAAAGTATTTTCCTTTGGACTAAAAAATAGTCAAAATCACATACAAAAGTACAAAAAATTACTGTGAGTTTTGTATACTTCCCGTTTTCATACCAGCGTACAGAACTGGGTAGACAAATCACAGAATAAAAAACTGATTTTCACCCTGCTCCGCTCAATAATTTTTTGTGAAGCGAAATATTAAAAAAAAAGATTGAAAAGCGGTTTTGTTCTGTCCAGAAATGGGGCAATTGCGTATATTTAAAAAAAAAAGTCGAAAGACCCATTTCGACAAGCGTGTTCGATTTTAAATAAACCACCCAGATATATATTCAATGCTGATTACATCATTGTAGGGAGGCTCTCCGCGCACCAGAAAGTTCATTGGCAATTTAAAGTCAAAGATCATCCACTGTATTTATGAATAGCCAATTTGCACAAAAAAAAGTGAATGTTGATTAACTTAATTTTTATTGACATTTGCATAGTATATCATGCAGGCTAGTGCAAATAATTTTTGAATTCATTCTTGACCTAGCACTTAATATGAAGATAATGCAGTCCAATATTTCGTAACGTAAGGGAGCACTTTTTTTTTACTATATCTAGCCCACTATTGTTATTTTGTTTATTACGCACAAAATAACTATGTTAACGAAGTCGTAAAGTGGCTGCGGAAAAAGTTTAAAAACAGTCAATGCTAAAAAAAATTTTAAAATAATATTCTAGTATATATAAATCAGTTTGCGGTGTTTTTTTCGTTAATTATTTTAAAACTGGACGCAGAAAGTGTGCCAAACTTTCCTTCCAATGGATTCTTCTTTCGAGCGCTTTATCACTATATCGGCAGCGCGACGTCAGTGCATTCATCAAGGACACGCCGCCGAGATCGGCCACCTGTCCTTGATGGCGTCGGCGGAGATGACTTCTGTGCTCAAGATCTTGATGGCTGGGGCCAGATGGCTTCTGCACAGCTGTGTAGTCGACGTTGCTTTCGCTGCAGTAGGCTAATATCTTACTTAGTGTCTTGAAGAAGGTGCACTGGCGTGTTTAGTGGTGTTTTTGGTTAAAACTGTGAAGTATGAACAACTTTCCGGTGAAAAAAAACAAAAAAAACAACTGTGCTTGTTTGAAAATTTGAAAACAATAACTGTGTTTTCCGGGTTTCACCGATATTTATGTTCGACACCGGTGGATATTTACGGGTGTTTTTTGGTGAAAACCGGAAAGTACACAACCTAATCACAAGTGATCAAAGAGCTCATCAAATGTCCAAACAGAGGTCATCAGAATGTCTCGAAAGCAATAAATATACAGAAATTTTAACCCTTACACAAGTTCTTAGGGGTATAAAGATGCAAGACTTGCAAGTACTTGCGGGCAATGGGTGCTTCCGTTTACAAAAATACCCTTTTTGGGTTTAAAAGGCTGTGAGTTTTAGACACTTCAATCACCGCTAATGGTCCAAATAAATTTAAACTTCAGTGAATAGTATAGCAAAGATAAAGTCGGTAGCGTGCCCTCATAAATTTAGATAAGACCTGTGCTCTGCAGCACTGAATGTTTTACAATGAATGCTTTCAAGAAGGTTAATTTGTGTCTCTCAATCGTACGAAAACGACGTTAACAAAGATACCGTAAGACGTGTCTTTTACATCGTTAGAGAGCCAGCCAGACCAGTGGCACACACCATGCCTTCCATCGACAGGGTGCTCACGTCGCAAGGTTACAAGCTCGACCACGGGCTGGGAGACTTCAAGGCTAGCTTCGGTGCAGACCGCCGCCCGGCCAACACCGGCGTCGATTCCTGGAGCCCCACCGCGGAGGTGCTGGACTCCCTGCGTCGCCGGAACTTCAACCGGCTCGTCTGCAAGCCGGGAATGCAGGAAGCCCTTTCCAAACGCTCGAGACTGGTCTTCTAGAAGTCAGCAACCGATGGCGGCCCGGTGAAGACCACCGTCACGGAGACCGCTGATAGGCTTAAAGTACTTGTGCATTTCATATCATAATCACCATTACTTCATCTCGTATATTACATCATTACATATTCACCATCACTCACGCGGTCCCGCGGTTTCTAAGTTGCCACTGCTCTCCTGAGCCAATAAAGATTATTATTATTATTAAACAATTGTAAACATGTAGCGAAACTCGATAATTGTTTTAAGGTAAAACCTTAATTTCTATTGATATTAAAAATAAGCATTCAAGAAATATTCAGACACCTGCAGTTCTACGGCATGGAATATCAGTTTTCAGAGCTTAGAATTCTGCGTAGTTCAACATAGTTGAACGTGAGCGCGTTGGTTTTGATAACCTGTTGCAGAAAGAATAAACAAACAGGACGGACAAGGACGGACATCTTTCAACTTTCTACAACATGTAGCGTTTTTATTAGATTTTGGCTTCGAGATCGATATTCAAGATTTGGTAAATTAAACAAAATATCTTGAACTGGCGTGTCTCATGCGCATTTTTAATTAGTGACACTTCTTTTAGCAGTGTGAAATATATCTGTGTTGTTTCAGTTCAATCTAGCGACGTTTATTTTTAATTATATTCTCTTATTCTTGCTGCTTAATCTTTGTGAATACCCTTGCTTTTTTCAAAGAGCACGCAGATGTTTACAGGGTGCAGGAAACTTTGCCTAAGCAAGAGTACTAAACATAAATGCGTCATATCTTGACATGAGTCCGGAGGTCTGTTATTCTTGTTGTTTATAGCCATGTATTGTGTAAAATATTGCCGCGCGCGCAGCTGGACAAGGAGGCAGCGCGCACGTGGCCTAACGGTTATCGTGCCTGCCTCCCCCGCGAAGAGCCAGAATTCGATTTCTGGAAGCGACTCATCTTTTGTTGTTCCTGCAATTTAGTTTTCTGGTAGATTCGAGAATCCTGTTGGGCGTGTTCGAGGTTCGAATGCTCTACGCGTCGAACATTCTACGCCGTTTATTCCAGAAGCTCACGCAAGTACATAAGGGGCTCTGCGTGGCGAGCGGAGTCAATTTCGCCCCAGCGTTCGACTCTGCACTCAGGCCGACTTCGACGCCCGCGACGCTCTGCTTTCTTCTGTTCCCTTTTTATATTTTTTGTCACAAGTTCGCCCCATTAAGCGTTCAGTGTACTCAGTTATTCACCGCCTCATCACTTGTCATTCGTGACGATATGAGATCTCGACGAGTTGCTCGAAACGTCCACATCAGATTGCTCTGCATGCATGGAGGTTTTGGCGCTTTACTGCCATCGTGTTTCGGAATCCGGCAAAAGGTACTCGAAAACTGGTGTGTCAATACTTAAAAAAAAACGCTGACATTTCGAAATTTCTCTTAATTCGTTATTCCTTATTATATCTGCCGTCAAATCTGCAGTTGAAACCTGACTCATCAGATTAGTCATTAATAAGATAATTACCTCAATGAAGATAATTAGCCAATGGTAGAGTAGTAATCTGGGCGAGTTGGTAAACATTGAACATAATTAAAACTTGCACACAAAGAGACGAGGACACACGAGGAAGGAACACAGAGCAGAGACACAAGGAAGTGATTTCTTTATTAATATCCTTATTAACACTTGCTTATTAATCAGTGGCGGAGAACCTTCTAAGATATGATATCAAATCGATGGACTAAATTCTTTAGTAGAGCGCCGGCAGTCTAACGCCTAATTAAATACAAATTGAGTTTGAATCTGCCTGCAAGAATGGTTTTGATTTCCCGAGATTCCTCTCCCCCATTGTTGGGCGAAATGTTGTGCCACGTCTCGAGACAAACTTGATTTTGCAAAGCAGGGGATCGTCGTACTCGCGCGTAGGTACACCTGCCAATGTCCTATAGGTGAATTGCACGTTTCCTTAAGCGAACACGCCATAACTCTGAATCGAAATTTTCGCGACTCCAGCCATAGTGCGAGATCGGCACGATACTAATACTCGCAGCTCTCCTCAACACATGCCACAGTCTGAGGCGGGCTGCTCGTCGTAATTGGCTTATGTGGTGTGCGTCGTCAGAGCTACATCTGTCGAAATGTTGTCGCTCTATATGCTATTACAATGCTGCACCGCTGGACGCCATTCCAACCGCCACCTCCTGGGTGTAACCTTTGAGGAAAGTCTGGAAAGCCGCTCTTGCCATTTCGCATTTCTTTGTTTCCTTTTGGGCCACCAGGCCGAAGCTCGGACTTTTAAAGCAGCGCGCGCTCAAATAGCACGGATTCATTTGAAGAAGCTAATTGGGCTTCTGATAGCTTTCTCGTTTATGGTTTTTGTCGTCCCTGCGGCCGCGGAATGTTCTCTAGGCACCCAGGACCAAGAGAAATATTCGCTGGGGTGCGCATCATTTGCCTCCTGATAAACTCACTGGCTGTGACGCCTGGGTCCGGTAGGTGCCTTCTGATGCTTCTCTAAATAAGGGGTATCGTGTCAGACAGGTGGCAGTGCCTTTAAACCGCTCAGACTGGTGCCGCAGTGGCGTCAAATGCTTGAAAAGTTGCGTTCATAAATGAGACGTGTGTGCAATATCATTCCTCCTACAATTTAGCAGAAAACAAAGATTCCGAGCACTGTAACTGTGATACGAGGGTCAATTAGCACAGGGTAAGGTTAGATTCGACATGCCGATGGTAGTACTGCCTGGTTGTCCATGGTCACACCGGCCGGTAGGCGTTCAGGGGTCGACTCGTTTCCCAAGGCGGCAGGACTGTTGCGCCGCAGGTTGGGCAGTCACGCCGGAAGTGGTCTTGTCGGCCGCAGTCAAAGCAGCGCACTGAGGTGCGGCGGTCAGCGCCTTGTAGCGGGCTCCGTGGGTCTTGTGGGTGTGGCCTTCCAGTGAGTCCCTCGTTGGACAAGCGATGGCCACCACTGGCTCAGCTACGGGGGGTATGACCTTAAACGGCTTTCGTCCGGCCGTGTTCTAAATTCAGCCGGTCCGGCGCGTAGCGAGGGGTTCGAGCCAGCCGCCCCCTCGTTGGACCAGCGATCACCATCCCGGGCTAAGCCATGGGGGTAAGACCACAAATGACTTTCACTCGGCGTGTTTCGGATACAGCCGGCCTGGCACGTTGCCGGGGGTCCCAGCCGCAAGGGGGCCTCCTGTGCTTTCACCGCCTAAGAGGGCATGGGCCAAGCGCACGGGTGGGGGGGGGGGGGGGGGGAGAGAGGAACCGCGCCAATGTCCGAGGCCGTGGATGGACGCTGAGGCGGACTTGTGGGTTCTGGACTTTGCCAGGCTCAGGATGGCTCGAGAGCTTCTTCTGAAGGCGGCGGTGGCCGGTACTCTTGCTCTTCCAGGAGCGACTCTTGGATGCTACGGGCGTCTTGTACCAAGTTCTCCAGAGTCGGGTAGGTGCGGCCATGAAGATAGGGCCGGAACATCGGGTGGCTCTGTCGCATGACCGGGGAGACCCTGTTTGACTCGGACGCCGGTGGGCAGGCCCGCTCGAAGAGCTCCCGCATCATCTGAACGTATTGGAGGAGCATCTGGTCCGGGTGCTGTGTCCGGCACTCCAGTTCTCGCCGGGTTTGAGACTGGTCCCCGGCCTGGAGAAATTCGTCTTGGAATTTCCGCCAGAAATATTACCAGCTTAGGAACGGGCCACGGTGTGCCACCAGCGCGCGGCACTCGCCTGAAACGCCATGGGCAGCACTCGTGCAAGAACACAATCGTTCGGGGCGCCCGTGGCGAGCTTGCGAGCCGCCACCTCAGTCAGGAAGTCGGCCACGGACTTCCGGTCGTCGTGGCCCGTGTAAACCGGGACTGGAACCTTGGGCCGTGGTTTTTGCCCTTGGAGTTCGTGATCATCCTGGGTCAAGCGTTACATGACCGTGTCGCAGAGGTTGGCAACCCGTGCCATCAGGTCCGCGGGCATCGGGTCAGGCTGCTCTGCGGTCTCGCTCTGACCTGTGGTGGTTCTGCGGCGGCTCATCGCGAAAGCGGCCGCGAAAAGACAAAAACACAAAAAAGGAACGAAGCGGAACAAAAGAAAACACGACAAGAAATATACAGAAGTGCCGTGCCGCGATAGAGGGTGGAAAAGATCACGACGGGTGGCCGGAGCCTAATCGAACAGCGGCGTAGGCCTAATGGGCCGGGCAAAGTCAAAAATGAGAAAAACCCGGCTAAAAACGCCTAAAACTTGCTAAATGCCTGCGCTCCAGCCCGCAGGAGAAGAGTAGGCCCCGCGTTGGGGGCGTCAGGTAATGTAGGATTCGGTAACACTTCTAACCCGCCAGACGGACCAACGAGGCAGATATGAAAAAAAAACAAAAAAACTTTTACTCTCCTCAACCTTCTCTGCTGACCGACTGACCAGGCGCCGAGCTCCGACTAGCTCGCGCCTCTCGCCCCACCCTCCCCGAGCTCATGACCCAAGCCCCGTGGTTCTCTTGATAGCGGCGCTACACCGGCACAAGACCCGCGACACCGCCACAACTGTTGACGCATATGGCGGGATCACTGGATTTTGCTGGCGATGATGAAAGAACGGATAAAATTACCATCACAAAAGGGAAAATAGAAGATTTGTTGAGGAGCACTCGAGAAGCAAGATAATACACAATTTTTGTGGGGCCGATTTTTTAATAGACGGAATATAGATAAACTATATGGTTCTAGCTCTAATGAAAACGACTTTTCAGCCCTGATGTGTTATTTGACCCTAGTAGAACTTAAAAGCTTCAGCCTTTTACGATTTCAGTATTTAGCACTTCAGACTTCATCCTTCAGCACTTCGGACTTCAACAGTTCAGACCTTCAGATTTTACAACTTCGGCCTACTAACTACATAGCCAGCATACCTTTCAAGCCAGAAGTAGATCTTTCCTGAAGGTCACAACAGATCTAAATGTCTGTAAGGTGTTTACTCAAACCCGTAAAGGCCCGTTCACACTCTTGCGACCGAATGCGACCCAGTACGACCGAGAGAGACCAGAACGGTTTTTAAGCCTCTTGCGATCTCTTAGGACCAGCTCCGCTGTAGCGCATCCGGTCCTAAAAACCGGTCTGGTCTCTTTCGGTCGTACTCGGTCGCAAGAGTGTGAACGGCGCTTAAGCAAGCAGCTGTAGACAAAAGCGATCTGATCAAGAAGACACAACAGCGGTTTTTGTCGCAAAAAGTATTTTTCTACGTACTCACAATGCCGCTGGGTAAATTCTTGAGATGTACGGTAGCTCAACGAATAAAAGGGAGCAGGTTCACCACCGATAAGAGTGGAACTGGACGTCGGTCTCGGGGCCCGAATGCGCTTCAGGGGATGGGCGCGATGCCACACGGGCTAGTACGTCGACTCCACCCCACGCACAGCCACAGCCCCAGTAGTGTCGACAGACTTCGGAGCACGAGCAGCGGAGCACCTATCCTTTGCATTCTCGACGACGTCGGAGGTGGCGGCGCTGCGCCCGGCGCTGTCCTTGGCTGGAAAAAAATGTCCGCCTGAGCGCCAGGTAATCCTGAGCGACTCGAAGGCGACACCGACCCAGCTGACCAACCTGGACCGCGCACCACGGCTCGCCAGAGACGTGACGAACGCAGCTATCGTGTTGCAGCGCCAATAATCGAGGCTGGCCTTGCAGTGGCTGCAGTCCTACTGCGGCATTTGAAAAAAAAATGAGGGGGCGGATAGCCTGACGGCTTCGGCTGTCAGGCGATCCGCCACCTCCGCTTGCCTGACCTCCATTGTGGCTGCGTTCTTGGAAGCACGACTCCTGGTGAGCAGGGCCATCTGTATGCGCCACACAAACCTCGAAAATGACCCACAATGCCCAGACTCCCAAAGAAGCTGCCTAGCATAGTAGCCGCAGCAATGCGGAGACCTCTCACAAACAGCGCCTTAGCCCTCGCTCACCTGGCCTGCTGGTGTACCCCCAGCGGCAGCCGTTGCTCGCGCTGCGACGAGGAAAGAGCGGATGACGCGCACATCGTCCTGCGGTGTGACCACTTCTTCCACGAGCGAACAGAACTCAGCAAAAGTACACTGCCTTGAGATGCACCGCAAACTACTTGGAGGACGTCGACAGGCCACGAGGTTCAACTGCAGCAGTGGCGCTCAGGGCCCTATCATATTTTCTCCAGCTAACAAAGCGTCAACAATCCCTCCCACCGACCGTTGCCGCTAGATGCGCGGGAATGTCACAACGACTCTACCTTTCAGGGCGCCCCTACCAGTCGCGCGCATGAAAAACCAGCTTACTCTGCCTCTCAAGGCACCACACATTCCAAAGGCCATGATTACCAACTCGCCCGACCTCTGTCCCAGAGAAAATGGATATTGGCGGAGTGCAGCGTTCGCAGCGGCTGTTAGATACAAAATGGGCAAGCGACTTTCCTTACGCACATATCCAGAAGGGACACGTCATCTATCCCACATACACGTTAAAACTATTTCGATGGGTGTTGTGGTTTCAAGAAAAGGATTGGGACAGACCCCAAGAAAAGGATTGGGACAGGTCTAAGAAGAAACATGACGGCTTTCTTACACCCTTTAAGAATTCATAATAGTTACGCAAGCACCTTAGAAAACTTCGACGAACATCTCAAACCCCTGAATCATTTTGAAGGGTCCGCTTAAAAATTTTAGAAATCCTGGTTGGCACCATAGACGGTGTGCCAACTAGCTGAGTTCAAGCCTTTAACCATAGACGTTCTTTGTAAAGGAAGGCAAAATGACTTAAGCTACCGCCCGATGCAAAAGGTATAGCCGGTACCATTCATTCATTATTGCATCCTATGATAGGTGACGAAACGCTCGCTGTAATTCAACTGGTTGTCTTCACACAGCCATGTCAAAATAGCGGAGTGGAGAGAACATTGGAAAATAAAGGCGGTGGCCCAGTGAGGCTCGGCTTGTTTGTCGTAAAAATCAGACAACTGAAAAGAGAGAACAGCGCCTGGCTAAGGCAGACGCTTTACACAGACGCAAAGTTGGGTCATTCAGCTACGGACAAGGGCTGAGCGACGAAACGAGGTTCGTCTCAATTTAATCAATCGAATATGGGGTTCGCAGGAGTAACGCCGAAATGCTATCGCAATTTGACGTAGTCTGTAGCGAAACACCGCAGAAACAGAAAGTTTTGTTTAGGACAAAATGTCTCTATGGGTGGATGTTATGAACATGTGCAAGACTCGAGTTTAAAATACAGCGTTACACGCCTACGAAGGCAACACAAGGGATGCATAGCCCGGGCCAAACAATGCATCTGCACTCAAAGTATATGGAAAACATAATTATTCCTAATAATTTATACGCAATTATATCTAGGGACAAACAGCCGAAGCCAGCGAGATTGAACACAGAGTTCAGCGGTAATCGAAACGCGGACCGTGCTGCGCGCAGTCTCCGACATCTTTGCACGGGGCCACAATGATTACAGACGAATTCGCGCAGTTGACTTCCCCAATAATCATAAGCTCTTTGATACACGCAGTACATGCCATTTGATCAAAACTTGATGTGACTTGGCCTACCTCGACATTTTCCCGTATTTTACACTTTACAGGACGCTGTACACGGTAAAAAGCGTTGTCCATATCGATTTGGAGCATGGCAACTTGATCGAGTTCGCCGTCGTCACATAGCTCAATTACACTCCTCGCGATGTGGACGTTTGTTAAATTAGATCCCCCTCTGATGCCACATTTCTGGTTCTGGCCTATTATTTCGTTACTAACATTTTGTAATTGCCAGGCGAAGATTCATTGAAACCTTGTAGTTAACGTTACCAAGCGCAATAGGCCATCTGCAATACCCTTTGGTCTGATACTATCTTGCGACTGAAGCAAGCAATGTTGGGTATGCCTGAAAGTGGAGGCTGAATCGTACAAACGTGAGCTATGCGGAGAGCAAGTCCTTAGCTTCTTGTGCAGGAGTTGCGGTGACGTCAGAACGACGCCGAGCAAGGATAGTGGGTAGACCTCAAAGGAAGCTGCCTTGAGGTCCACCCACCATATTTCGTTCAGAACCAATCAGAGCTCGGCGTTCTGACGTCACCATAACCCCTGCAAAAGAACCAGACGAGCTTACGGGCTTAGCGTTAGTTTGGTGGCGCTTAGCGTAGTGTCTGAAACAAGTAATTTAAAGTTGCAACAATTTTCAACTCGACGTCACTACAACTGTGGCTAACTACAGGGTGCGGCCGTAAAAACTTTCACATTTGGCACGCCTAGCAAAAATCGAATTTCAAACATACATACCTGAAACTGGGCGCACGAACGTCATTTATTCCAAAGATTTTTGCCTATTTTTTTCAGACGTCAACTCTGGAGTAGCGAATTATTAGAAAGATAACAAAAATGCCAGACGTGCATTTCGTATGGCCTATACCCGCGCGTTCGCCGTCTGCTATCTGGTTCGCGACGCCGCTCCCAGGTGGCGCACTGAACGCAAAAACTCGGGAAACCCGCTCGAAAGGCTGGTGTCGGGCGAGATTATCGCGATAAAAAGTGATTTGAACCAAATATATGAACAATGGTTGAAATTACCTGTTTCAAGTCAAGTTCTGACAGATCGTCATGCAAGCAAGAAGACACCATGATGCGACGAGATCATTTATTTACAGCTGCTCGTCTTGTTGACAATTGCGGGTCGCTCTCGAAGACAGCAAGCACCGCTTCAATGAGCTCCTCATTTTTCAGTAGGCTCTCACGTTCACTGACTGGATTCTTCTTTTTACAGTCTTCTCCACTCACAAAACGATCCGCCCAACTCAAAATAGTTGGGCGTGAAGGCGGGCGTTTATGAAATGCAGTGCGAAATTTTCATTGTGCTGTGGCCACCGGGTTCCGCTCCCCGTACCACTTGACTGCCTGGGCACACTCACTTGCCGAGTATTCCGGCATCGCAGGGCGGCGCGGAAAATATTTTGATAATAACTGCAGAAGACAGTGCAACAAAAGCAATAAATAGGAACAATCAAGATGCCTCAGCAGCGGCACTCTTGGTTCCAAAGTTGAGCTTTCACCGGAAACGGACCCGTCAACAGATAAGCAGACGACAAATGAAGACACACGTTCGTCTGCTTTAGAACATATTTTTATTAAACGAGGGCGTCCGCCAGTTTCTAAGTTTCAAGTAAAAGGGCATAATCGTTCACATATTTCTGTAAAATCACTTTTTATCGAGATTATCTCGCCCGACACCAGCCTTTCGTGCGGCGTTTCCCGCGTTTTTGCGTTCAGTACGCCATCTGGGAGCGGCGTCGCGAATTAGATAGCAGACGGCGAACGGGCGGGTATAGGCCATAGGAAATGCACGCCTGCCATTTTTGTTATCTTTCTAATAATTCGCTACTCCAGAGTTGACGCTTGAAAAAAATAGGCAAAAAACTTTGGAAAAAACGACGTTCGTGTGCCCAATTTCAGGTATGTACGTTTGAAATTCGTTTTTTGCTAGGCGTGCCAAATGTGAAAGTTTTTACGGCCGCACCCTGTATCGGGCGTTACACGAGACTCATACGAACTGTGTTTATAAAATTCCGATAAAGCAGATTATCAAAGCCCTCGCGCAGCTTTGTGGTAACGAACCCATTTCAAAAGCAGCGAACGCAGGGTCGAATCCTGAGAAACTCATAGCGGCGGGCTTTAGTTTCCATTCATTTGTCGATGTCGACAACGGATCTACTACGCCTAACGCCCTACCACCCCGACAAGAAACGTCATTTCGAGTGGTGGGAAGAACCTTAACACTCATTGCTGTAGAATATCTGAAACGGAAAGCTGTAAGGAATCGGCCTTTCACCAAATGATCGGAACACCAGGCACGTAGGTACACGCTCTGCACACGCTTGTCTTATCAATATAAAAGTTATGAAGTATATAAAAAATAAGGGACTGGTTAATGCACATGCCAAGTGATTTTTTAAAATCCACGGTCGCTGGCATTAGCGTGCGCGCGTGCACCTACAAGCATAGCATGCTCCACGGTCTTTTGTGTGTTGCGTAATGCAGCCAAACATCCACTGAAAGTATAACGTTAGCCTTTTATACTCAATTTATTTGATTTTAGTATTGGAAGTGTATCAATAAGAATCAAACAATTCTTCGAGAAACAATGTGACTGGTTCCTAGGTATGAGAGAACATATCGAGATTTCACCGAAAGAGCAAGGCAACAGCTTAAAAAAGCTGGACATGTGAATGTTAGACCTTTCTTCTTTGAACTTCATCATTCTTCTGTATTCTCGGAAGTTCCTTGCTACGTTAAACAGACACTGAGCATCATAAGGTCATTGCAATAAAGGGCAGGCTTGGTTGCTGGATACTTCGGGAGTAAAGCTGCGTTGGCATGATGAATATAAATGTTATCCACAGATTTGTGTACGTCAATGTTAGCGCGTATCTTTCTGTCCGGTTCCTTTTCGACGTGTGCACTCCTGTACCTAAGTAAACGATACGTGACTCACAGCGGAAAGGTCATATAGGAAGATATACTCGTTGCTCATTTCATATTTTATACAAAGGCGGACCATTTTTTGTGTGTTTTAATTGCTAAAAAAGATTTGTATGCTTTGATATAAATATACGGATTTCCCAAGATAATAATTTATAAAACGTTAATATTAAAAATAAAATTTCTTTTTCTCGCTTCAATTAGAAGATAGCATGATAACTCAGAAGAAACCATTTTGACTGTTCTGTAGAAACCGATTTGGTACAGATGACATATTGTAGGATCTTAGATGCTTGGGCGAGTTGGGTATTCATATTGTAGGAGAAGCG
Source organism: Ixodes scapularis (assembly GCF_016920785.2). Taxonomy (NCBI): domain Eukaryota; kingdom Metazoa; phylum Arthropoda; class Arachnida; order Ixodida; family Ixodidae; genus Ixodes; species Ixodes scapularis. The sequence continues at coordinate 7,398,244 of NW_024609879.1, forward strand.
CTAAGTAGATTCACTCACCCTCAAACTCACACTCACACTCACACCAGAAAAACGGTCATTCACGTCGCGCTGACTTTCAACTCAAATTGTATTTTCGTCTTCTTTCGTTTTTCTTTTACCCGTATTTAAACTGTCATCTCACTTCGTTCTCTTCTGTACAAAACAATTACCAATGTCTATCGCACATTACCTTCGAGTATCAAGATAAAACAATTTTTTTTCCGTTATGGATGGACTACTAACACAGGTGTCACTTCTTTTTATGATGTGAGCTGCCTCTATTATCTCACGTGTTAACTGATGATGGTTCTTTCCGATTATGGTGCTATTTTTGAAGTCCGCGGCGCACCCACAGTCACGGCAGTGAATGCCCAAAAGTCCTGAGTTTGCTAATCGGGTGTTGTTGTTGTGTTCCCTTAATCTGTCGTTAATACATCTTCCAGTTTGTCCTATGTACTGTTTGCCGCATGATAGGGGAAAGGAATAAATCACTCCTTCTGAGCAAGGTATGTATGGGGTTTTATGCTTTTTAGTGCAGACGGTATTAGTTTTTGCTGTGGCGTTAACTTTTTTCCATAGGCCTGATAGTTTGATGGGGGCGGAAAAGACTACGTCGATATTTGCGCGATTCCCAATCTTCTTCAGGTTATGAGAAATGTTATGAATGTAGGGGATGACTACCGGTCTCTGGTTACTGAATCTTTCGCGTGGCTTCCGGGATGTGATTTGACCTTTTTTAATCTGTTTAAGGAGACTTTCGGCGACTGAAGTTAATATATGTGAAGGATATCCCGCACTTACTATCCTAGATACTTGTCCTGTGAAGCTTGTTAGGCCTGAATGCGGGCAGGACTTGAAAATAGAGTTTTTGAAGCACTGATTAACTATGCCTCTCTTTACCAATTTGGAATGCGCCGAATTATAATTGAGGAGTGTTTTTTTCCCTCTTGGCTCATACGACCAACAGACATGACGGGGCTGAAGAGACAATCTTAGGTCCAGAAATCTTAAGGATCCTAGCTCTGGAAGCTCATGCGTAATCTCCAAAGGGTTAAGCATGTTTTAAACTTGACGAGCACAAATACGTGCTCGTCAAGTTCTGAGCAAGGTATGACGAGCATACCTTGCTCAGAAGGAGTGATTTATTCCTTTCCCCTATCATGCGGCAAACAGGACATATGACAAACTAAAAGATGTATTAACGACAGATTAAGGGAACACAACAACAACACCCGATTAGCAAACTCAGGACTTTTGGGCATTCACTGCCGTGACTGTGGGTGCGCCGCGGACTTCAAAAATAGCACCATAATCGGAAAGAATCATCATCAGTTAACACGTGAGATAATAGAGGCAGCTCACATCATAAAAAGAAGTGACACCTGTGTTAGTAGTCCATCCATAACGGAAAAAGAATTGTTTTATCTTGATTCTCGAAGGTAATGTGCGATAGACATTGATAATTGTTTTGTACAGAAGAGAACGAAGTGAGATGACAGTTTAAATACGGGTAAAAGAAAAACGAAAGAAGACGAAAATACAATTTGAGTTGAAAGTCAGCGCGACGTGAATGACCGTTTTTCTGGTGTGAGTGTGAGTGTGAGTTTGAGGGTGAGTGAATCTATTTAGCGCTTCTCCTACAATATTGTAGGATGTTTTTAGATACGCGTAATATTTAAAGGCCGGGAGTGCTAATCGCACTATTCTTCTTTTTAGCAAAATAATGTGCACTTCGCCAAAGTCTTGTTTTCGCGAATATTCATAGTTATCTAGCGGTGTTTTTTTTTTTTTTTTTTAAATGAGTCACAATCAGCGCATGTATTCTGTTGAGGCGATATACATTTACTTATTTATCATTTATTTACAATGCACAGGCTGCATCACAGGATTATTATTGCGGGTACTATAAAACCTTATAATAATACCGAAAATATCTCGCTTGTGAACATTAACATGGAACAAATCAGTGGAGGTTGTTCAACGAACATAAACTTAGGTTATAATATAACGTTAAAAAGTCGGTATCACTAACGGAAAAAACGATCTCATGTATTGAATTTTGAATTGAAACGTTTTCAAAAATATTTGGTCTTGACACTTTGATTAAGAACATATCAGGCTGGGCTGACCCTGGCGACCGATATTACAACCTTAGGTATAAGGTTCAACTTCAGTTGCGTATCAGCTATCACTGATGTAGAGGAGGGTATTTGTAAAATAAAGGCTTATATATGAATGATAAATCTCATGATCTTCACTTACCTAAAACAATCCAGCTCAGTCTACTTGACTTCACTGCAGTGCTTGTTCATGATAACAGTAATCTATCGTTTTATAGATATAGATCCGAGTAAAGTATGAGTGAAACCACTCTGGATATATTTGGAACATTAATAAACTAGCAAAGAGTGTGAACACTTATATCTTGCCCCGATAGTGTATTCGTGTCTTTTTTTTTTTTTTTTTTTTTGTAAAACAGATTTGAATTTTTTTTTGTGATTTTCTTACGCCATTATTTTTAATGCTTTAAAAAAAACAAAAAAAACTTCATTGCTAGAGTATCTCAATTGCGGACTCTACCGGTGTCTATGGTTTTAGAAATTTTGACTTTATAAACGTATGCAGAACTTTGATTCTCGAATCAAGGCTGGTTCTACTGTATTTTTTATTATATTTATAATCGTCAGTACACCCCAAAAAATTCGGTGTAGGATAGTTAGTTGTCTATTTTGTGTGCCGTGTTCCCTGATAAGTTAGCTCTACGTTTTGCACGGAAATAGTTGTTTTGAATTATTTAATATTTACACTACCATCACAAACCGGGGTTATAGGTTATTTTCAACTTCTGCAAGTTATTCTGTTATTATATTAACATTGAATTTGATAAGTATTTTTGGTGTAGAGAAATTATCAACGCTATCCTAATCGCCCTGTTTGTTAAATAGTTTCCTTAATATTCTTGGATTCTTCGTACATGGCTTGCATTACTATTGGTAAACACTAGGCATTGACTTTTGCTTGGCCTACAAGTTCTAAACTTTCAAGTCTTTGGAACAACTTTAAATATAAAAAAAGCGAAGGACGTCAGCCAGCTTTAGTGCCATTCATATGATATATTCTGTATTGCCATTTTAAAGGAGAGTGAACATCCCGTTGTTGCATTTGCTACGTCTGTCCGTCTGACCTACAAAATTCATACGTGGGCTCGTTAATCTATTTGTTGCCTCGATGTTTTTTTGTAATTTTTCGATATGTTTTCCAGGTAGCACCGTTTTTTGAGCCAATTTTTTTTTTGCACATTTAGTGTGTTAAAAGCCCCCAAAAGCCGAAGTATAGCCCTACATTAACATTCTTTTGACAGTGCCTTGGTAGCTTGGTACCGATTTGCAAATCATGCACTAAAGTTAGACCTTACTGCTGATAGTTTGGCTGTCATCAGCATCTCTCGGCCTAAATATGGACGGCGAACATCCAGAGCGACGAGCCTAGGGTGCCTTCATGTGCGCTTTGCTTAGGGTGGGGACATCTGACCATTTTTACCGCACTTTCAAGATTATTATTTTTTTTTTGTTCAAGAGCGCGCGTGAAAGAGCGTGTCCCTGCACGCGTTTGTGGCGCTGACTGTGCTACGGCGACATTTTGTTTTTGTCGATTCCTTTCTATTTTACCCGTGAGCGCATGCTGTCGGCATCGGGTACTACAAAAGGTGGCGCTACCCTAAACAGAAAGACATTGAGGCAACCTAGACGAGCCTATCATGCCAAGGCGCATGAGCTGCTCGTAGCCGCTCTGGCCCCACGACGACACGTGGTTTACTACACGGACGCTGCTAGCGCCCCCGCTCCTGTCCAAGGAACAGCACCAGCTTCAGCTGCGTGCGTTAACATATCCCACCCCGACGTGTGGTCCCAGCGGCTCCCCGCAGGGGTGGGCACTAAAGGCGCCGACTTAGAAGCCATTGTACAAGCCGTCCAACATGCTTAACACAGCCACTCACGAACATCAGTTGCAAACATCACTATCTACACAGACGCGCATGTGGCCTGCTCGGAGTGCTGCCATGCATCCAAATCGAGCAGAGACCGCGTGCACAAACTCTACGGCATCGCATCCTGCCTGCAGTCCAACCACCTCACTCAACTCCGTGTCGCCTGGTACCCGTCCACTCGGGTATTTGGGGAAATGAATGGGCCCATCAGGGGGCGCGTGCAGCACTAAGCATACTTTCCGCGCCAATCGTACCCATCTTCTACAGCTGGCTCCATTCAGATTTTAAGCAACCCGACGACACTCAACCGGACTTCACTGAAAGAGCCGGGCTTGCCAAGCAGGAGCGAAAAAAAATACTCCGCAACCTGTGGACTACGGCCTCCCTTTTTAACAGGCACAACAGAATGATAGCCCCAGTGCAAGCACGAGTGAGCCGCAAGGCCCAGACTCTCGTCCGCCATTCCGCGAAGGTCGGAATAGGTCTGGCTAAAGGACAACATTCTTGAGGTTATCGGAAATAAAGAGCTTGTATGGAAACGTAGCCGACATGTGCCTAGGGATGTGTAGTTGAGAGTGAAATTCAAGGCCCCCCGGATTCGTGATACGGCGCTAATACGTTCTGCTAAACGTAATCATTACACAAATAAGCTTGAGAACACTTGCGTCAACTCTGGGAAAATGTGGGCCATAATAATTAGCTTCGCAGAGTCGCTCGAAAGAGTGTCTCTGATCTGTTGGAAAATAGCTTTGGGTCCCATTTAGCCACCACAACAAATTCTTTCGTTTAACACTTCGCCATTTCTTTATGTAATGGTACATGGGACGACGTTTCTAATGCTTATGGCACGAATGTAACTCCGTCATCAGCTCTTCTTTCTACGCTTTCACGAGCTGAGTTGCGTTATATTTTATTTGCTTTGAAAAGAAACAAATCGCACGGAATTGATGATATATCTATCATTGACCTTTGTGATCATTTTGATGCGCCTGCAGAAGTGCTACTGCCATGATATACGAATTTATAAGTTCTGGTTGTTTGCATGATCTAGGGACTAAAATCGTAGTTCTTATTCACAGAGATGGCCCTCGTAATCTGCTGTTCTCATAGACTCATTTGGATACTGCCGTGCATATAGCAGATTTTAGAAAAGCACATTTTAGCAACTATGACCAGTTTTATTGATAAGCATGGAATAATACCATTTTTACAGTACAGCTTTGTCCCGGGGCATGGTACTACGTCATCCTTACTAGTCGTGTTCTCGGACTTCCTTCATTCGTCCTTCGATAACCACTCCTGTGCCTGCGCTTTCTTTAGCGGTGTCACGATAGCATTTGATTTTGTGAATAATAAAATATTACTTAAATTAAAACATTGTAGCGTTTTGAATTCAGAGGGCATTTCGTCACTTAGCGACATGATATCTTACGATCTCGTTCACAGTTGGCGTCCTTGGAACGTGTTTAAAGTAACAAGGTCCCTCTCCACTCCGTCATTCCGCAGGATTTTTTACGGTCGCCTTTATTATTTAATATTTACGTAAACGGCCTCCCGGCTGTTGTCACTAGTAACATACTTTAATATGCAGATTACAGTGTTACTAACCAGTCACACAGCTATTGAACCCGCCAGGCTAATGCTACAAACTAATTCTCTCGCAGTCATGAACTTGTTCAAAAATATTATAATAACTGTGAAATATCACACTAAGCTGGTTTATTTTCGCAGCCCTTGGAAAACGCTCAATCTGTTCCCGCAGTTCTTCTTGCATGATTTTAACTATGCTCCCTCTTGCTGCTTTCTTGCACAGTTCGTTAATTCTATAAAGTATCTTGGTATCTTTTTTTTATTTATCATGGAACACGTTCATGTCTCTTAATTTCGAAGCGTCTATGTTAGTATGTAATGCCATCTTCACAATTTAAAAATGTTTCTTACGTTTGCACCCAGGAAGTTGTCAATGCATTTTTGAGCTAAAGTGTGCTGACATACGGAATTACTTATTTTTTTAATATTTCTTTGGAGTGGTACGCTAAAATCAATAATATATTAAGGGGAATGTTGAAAAGTGTGTCCTACAATCTATTGATATTTTCTAAGAACTTGCTCGCCTCGCTTCAGCTACCTTGATTTTATTCACTCTTTCTACAAAATATTGTTCAGCACCACTATTGGTACAGTAATTTCAAGATTCAAAGAATTGCACCACGTTCATTAAGGTGTAAACCTCTCCATGAAGTTCCACGAATATATAGTCGCTATGTTAAAAGCATAAGGGAATTTTATGTCCCCAGAATATTAAACGCGTTACCGGGTTCCATCATTCTTTCTTAAATCATCACATCGAAAAAAAAGGTGAAAATATTGTTTAATGACGGAAATAAGCATTTGATACTTTGATTGTCAATTATTGATTTTTGTCTCTGATTTTGTATTGCGAAGAATAGGCTTTCAATGCCTGGTCCCGCCACGCAAGCCTTACTCTGGCTTCGGCAAACCTGATATTTTTAATTGGAAATTTTGATTAATAAATAATATTCTTATTATTATTATTATTATTATTATTATTATTATTGTCTCACAAAAACTCGCGGACCACTACTTCACGGCTTGTCAACTGCTCTCAAAGGATTCTGTTAAAACCACCTGCTCTAAAAAGAGACAAGTAAAAATGTTTGATCGCAAAGCATTTGACAAATTAATCGCATCATATGACTGGGACACTTTCTTGCGGTATTTTAGTCAACAGGAGATTTATTCAAAGTTCATTCAGCTATGGAGAACTTTTACTGACTGCAGTACAAAAGTAATTATCGTTAAAAAGCGTCGACCTGAACTCGCGTGGCTGAATGATGACATTATTGTCGCAATCAAATATAAAGAACTTTTGTGGACGCGCAGTCGACAGTCACCGAAGAACGAGGAATTGCGTATTAAATTTAAAATTGAACGCAATAGAGTAACCGCAATGATCAAATCAGCTAAGCGTATCTATGTCAATGCAAAGTTAGTTGAATCCCGCTTTGACACCCGGGTAACTTGGTCTCTTGTCAACGACCTCTGTGATGGTCCCCGTGCTAGACGTTCAGTTGACGAAACCGTGGAAAAGTATTTCCCATGTAGTCCTCTCTCTACAGCCAATGCTTTCAACACCTATTTTGGAAAGACCTCAAGCATATCGCGCGATAATGAAGTAGATCTCTCGCTCTCAATCGTTCCAAATGTATCGTCCGCTTTCCTTCCTGAAATAACTGAGCAAGCGCTACAAACTATGTTGTTCAGCTTTAAACCTCGTTTGTCTCCTGGAATTGATGGTGTACGAATGTCCGATCTGTGTAGAAATTACAACTCACAGAAAGATATACTTCTACGCTTCAGGCATAATTCCAGACGACCTTAAAATAGCCAGTGTAAAGCCTTTATTTAAAAGTGGAGATCACGGTAAGGTCGACTGCTATCGCCCTATCTCGATCTTGCCTTCAATAGCGAAGATTTTGGAGAAACATATTTTTATAACTATGACTGATTTTATGGATAAATTTAATCTTTTTTCCCCACAGCAGTATGGTTTCGTTATTGGAAAAGGCACACAACCTCTTCTTGAGGACTTCTCTGATCTGTTGAACACTGCCTTCGAAAATAATCTTGTTACGTGTGCGCTTTTCTTAGATGTTTCGAAAGCTTTCGACTCTGTGTCACAAATTTCTTTTGAAAAAACTCCTTAGCTTAGGATTCAGGGGTCCGTTTTATTCCCTGCTTAAAAACCTTCTGTCAAACCGAACACAACTAGTTTCGATATCTGGACAATACAGTGCTAAAATATCTTTGAAATCGGGCGTACCTCAGGGGTCTGTGCTCTCGCCTCTTCTTTTTAATATTTATGTCAACGACCTTTCCCAGGTAGTGAAATACAGTAAGATATTTCAATATGCAGACGATACCGTTCTAGTATCAAGTCGTTTACATTATAGTAAGGCAGTAGAATTACTGCAGTTTGATTCAATTAAGATCATGGATTGGTTTTCGAGAAATGTCATTAGCGTCAACACGAAAAAAACGCAACTAATGTGCTTTTCTAGTCCGCTTAAAAGAGTAATTTTAAACAAGCCAATACTTCTGCACGCTTCAGACTGTGCTTCTTGTGAATGTGTGCCAGTAGATTACGTGAACACTACAAAATACTTAGGAATTTATTTTGACTCTGATTTATCGTGGAACTCCCATCTTTTCTACATCATGAAGAAGCTGCGAGCAGCATCCTGCACCCTCTACAATATAAGAACATTTATCCCCATGTCAACCCGAAGACTCATTGTGCACGCACTCGTTTATAGTGTGCTTCGATATGGAATTACCTTGTTCGGGCAATGCACAAACCTATTAGAAACTAAAGTAAATTCTCTCTTAAAGGGCATCTTGCGTAGCGTGGCATATGGCTCCAGTATTCAAACATCCGACAACATCTTTGATGATCTCTCTTTACCATCCTTTCGAGCCCTATTTCTGCATACCGTTATACTCCGACATTACTGGGATAATACCTTTAAGGTTCCCAACGTGGTTTGTCGTGACCTTCGGAAAGTGGCACCATATGCCACGCCGCGAATTAGTACTCATTTTGGGACATGCATTCGGAATTATTATGTTCCAAACACCTTTAACAAACTCCCACCTGTGCTGAGTGACATTACTTCTCGTGGAAACTTAAAAAGAAAACTGAAGACTATGTGCTCGCCCATAAGAAAATAGCGCCAACCTTCAAGACTTTTCGTAATGAGTTTGTACTGTGCAATTCGTCTTTAACGATATTTACCTTGTCGCGTCTCTGAATCTCTGTAACTTCTTTGTTCTGTGTTTTTTTGGTTTTCTTTGTGTGTGTGTCTGTGTTTTTTGTTTTTTTTTCATTGTTATGCGTGCTTTTGTTGATATTTTGTTGGGATCAGTCCTACAAGTCTTTAGGACTTTGACGGTCCCGAAATGATACTCTGAAGACGTTTAAGCACCTGAAATAAACTTATTATTATTATTATTATTATTAGTATTATTATTATTGGGCCAGGGAAAACACCTGGGAGTAATCAGTGAATATGACTTCTTCACTGCAGCTTTGTTTTCAAGATATGTTTGTTATCTTGAGTAACGTACCTGCTAAAAATGGCTGCAAGGATAGTGCCGCCCGTGATTAAGATCGGGTGCCAAAATTGAAATAGCCAGTGAATAAGGTTGGGAGCCAATATTACCCAAAGATTAACCTTGGATGCCAATATTTCTTGTAAAAACAACATCCAACAATAGTCCAGTGATGGCTTAGGTATTGTTTGAATTGTACCCGAATTTCGGCTTAAACATTGGTTGAATCATGATCCAACGTGGTGTTAGTGAATTGTGCAACATTGGATTGGTGGCACTTTTGGGCAATCCAACGTTAGGCCAATTTGGAAGCAAATATTTGACGGGGGTGGGTCGATGTTTGTCTAACAGTGGCGTGCTGCTTGGAATAATAACAATAACATCCTTTATTTAAATTGCCCGAAAACAACAACACTAGTCCAGGCCTTGTTTAACTTTTATAAACAATATAGGTAATAAACAAAATGTACATAAGCACACTCAACCCACGCTACTGTAAAATTAGTACGTAACACAAAGATAAAAGTTAGTTAATTAAGAGCGTATTACTCAAGAGGACGCGGAACTCAAAGGTCGGTGCACACGTCTCCAGATTCGGAGTAGCGACACAGTTATAAAGCGACTAGACGCGAGAAAGGCGTGTAATGTTGCACAATAAAATAATATACACAACAAATATTCAAGTTCTCGTAGAGCGAAAATTGACACAGTAATTAACTTAACGGAGGAGATGAAACCAGTTAATTGCTCTAATTTCTATTCTATGTAAAAAAAAGAAAACCAAGTCACGAATCTTCCTTCTCTCTTTAAATTTGACTTTGAATTTGAGGTGAATTTTAATATTTTTTAGCAGATATGCATAGTGAACATAAATACGCCGTCTAACCGCCTATCATATACTTTAGGGAATATTTCTCTAGAGCAGTAGGTTTAGACGAGCAACCAACCTCATGTTGGTTGCCTGAATAAAATCAGTCTGCAAACATTAAACGATCTTAAAAAATACGGCAACCCGTGCCAGGTTTCGAACCCTAATCACAATCGTTGAAGTCCAGCGCGGTGCTGACTGAGCTACGAACCAGCACGAAGGAACTGGAAGAGCAGACGCAGGTGGCGTAAGAAGCGCGCGGAGTGGAGTCTGGAGGAAGGAGCAAAAAAGCAAGGAGCAGCAATAGGGGGTGCAGAAGAAGCAAGGGGAACGAACGAGGAGAAGTGGAATGTCAGGAAAGCGCGCTTCCCCTTTCTTGGTGACACAAAATATTCAGCGCAAAGGCTTTGTATCCGAGTGGTGCTAAAGGGAAGCGCGCGCAGCGTCAGAAAGAAACAGTGATGTGGCATGATCCGTTTACATGCAAAACCCTGCCCTATAAACCGTTTCTTTTTTGGGGGGAGCAGCGCCATTTCGAATATTGTAGCGGCATTCAGCAGGCGTCAGGTTCCGCAGCCATGCTAACTGGCAAGAAACGTTGGCGGAAGTGCTGTTCGTAGCGCCACTCCCGCGTTGTGTGTGCTGGTCGGGTGCTCCAAAGTGCTGGGTATCCGACTTAGGGCGCGTCTTGCGTTCTTGTGTGCCGCGAATGGCGTTTTTCAAGTTATTGGGAACGCTTCTTGCACCCGACTCTGGCATCCGCGAGTGCGGCGGTGCCAAGGCGATGCCAAGGCGAGTATTCAAAATAACGCATCTGTTAAGAGCGATTGAATTTCCCCCCGGAGCGTCTGTGGTATTAGATGCTGTACACCCACTATACGCTTGGCGTTTCGTGTCGTCGACACCAATGAAATGTATGGTGAGGAAGGACGCGTGAAATATGAACATTGCAAGAAGCGATCGAAGGCAGCTCCATCCGACTTAAATGCGTTTATAGAAGCTTGATTTCAGGATCCCTGTCAACGAGTGTGTCCTTTGCCAAGGACTGAAAAAAGCAAAGTCGAGATGGGTCCATAGCCGGAGCGAATCGATCAATGACTCAGCGATTCGAATCAGATGCAATAGCATGTTTCAGCAATAGAAATTGAAGTTTGTTTTACAGTTACATTATGTACTAACTTGTAAAAAAATCCGCTAGATTTGTAACGGTCAACATGAGCTCCTGTTATCTGGCAGGAGATTGCGATTTAGGAAAACCGATAGGACTAATTTTTTTACTAGTTCCAGCCACACAAGGCGGCGGAAATGATCCTTCAACTAAGTGTTTAGATAATAAGGTCGAGTCAGTGTCACCACTGGAAAATATCAAACAATTAAGATAAATTAGAAAACAAGAAGTTACAAGCTGGAACAGTAATACTCACAAGAAAACGTGCACGCACCTTGCGAACGTACCCCATGTTCATCGACGGTACAGCGTTAAGTTTGGTGCGCGTTCCATTCACAAACTGTTCCGAGCACACTGGAGAAGATGGCGTTGGGGAAAAGTATTTTGGGTTTACGGACGCAACACACTGCCGCCGGATGCCTTGGATGTTTGTAAAACGATGAAGTTTAAAGACATTGCAGGCGCAGTCGCCTTTTCGGATCGCGTGCGTCATGCAGATTTCCTCCGATATTATTCTGCACTTTTTGTTGTTATTCGTGTCGCTTATTACCGAACATTGCTGTCCCGCTGACCAGAGGATTGTGGTCATTAAATAGGCTGGCACTAATTAAACCTAGAAGTAAACAAATGAAGAAAACCGCGATGAAGACAAGCGATTTCGGAGCAACACACGCGTCCAAGGGATTCATCCGGGCCTTCAGTTTGTTCCTAACTAACCAGCAAGGAGGAAAGTGCCAATAGCCCTATCTCCTTTTGTTTCTTGCACTCTTTCAGTAAAGCAGTTTATGCACCACCAGAACTAAAGGCACCTCCCCCCCCCCCCCCTCTTCCCCAGGCACTGAAAGACAAAGTGCCATCCCGCCCTTTGCACGACTCAAACTAAAAGCACCACCCACCCTACTGCATTTAAACACGTTCGGCAAGATGACAAAACATAGTCATTTTCTTTTACTAGCTCAAGTTCGTGACTTACGTTTTTGATAGCGAACTCTATATCCCGCACGCAAATTTAAATTGGAGCTTTACTAAAAAGTAAAAAAACAATGTTATCACGGTTCCTAGTATTTCAAGACAAGTGTGAAGCAACTCTCAATATTCTCATCGCCCTACCCGCAATAACAGCTGCTTGGGCGGGTTGGTTGAACAGGTTACCGACTCTCGGCGCAGAATAAGCACACACACAAAACACAACATACACGCCGCGCTGAACTCAACTCTTTTTCTATTTTGTCTTGGTTTTCTTCTGCGTCTAATAAACTAGTACTGACAATTGTCCGCTATTACGTGGCCTGGCCAAAACGAGATAATTGGGGACAATTTTGTGTATTGGTATTATGATATAAAAGAAAACAAAGACGAAATACAAACTAGAGTTGTAAGTTCAGCGCGGTGTGTATGTTGTTTTGTGCGTGTGCTAATTGTGAGTTGTGTGTGTGCTCATTGTGCGCTGGAGTTCGCTAAATACGCCAAGATCGTTCACAGGAGAGACCTGCTGCACTGGCGTTTCATCAATATCTTATAAGTAGTCCACCACTGTGTGACCTCGGGGCAACAAAAATAACTTCAGTTTATGGCATGGTTCAGCAGCAACTCATTCTGTTTGCATCACTGAAGCATAAGGGGCTCATCGAATTGTAATATGTCGCAGTATTCGGGCACTGAATTTTTCAAACATCTTTCAAGATGCTCGGAAAAACCGAGCTATTTGAAACTTTAAAAACACGACACTATATTAATAGTAAAACTTAGATGTCGAAGAGGTCCCCAAACCAATCTCTAAGGAGCACCGGACATTCAAATAAAGCTCCCGGAGAAGTTGTTCGTAACAGGAATAGTGTTCGTGAAAAAAAAAAGAAAAAACAATAACTCGTAAATAAATTACATAACTCTGGGCAAGCACCGTATAGAAATCGCTTAAAAAATGCACTACTCACAATCCTTTGTGTGAGAACTTTGCTTAACTAGATTAATTTTTAGAGTCCTCTTCTTTGTTTCTCTTTTTCTTTTTTTCATTTTATTGGGGTAGGTTTTCATTCCAATTTGTTTTTTGTCGATTTGTTTTCTTTCCATTTTTTGTGTTATATTAGTGTAAATTTTAAATGTTTCACCCCGCTTTGATTCTTCACTAAATATCAGTTGTGAGTCAGCGCCTTTCCGTGTCTGTCTCTACCACTTGTCCTCTTCTTTAGCGCTACCTTTAATTTTGTAACCTATAACCAACTAGCCCATCGCATGATCCTAGTGTCATCCACGTGGTATTGAATAACATTTTCTCCACCAAAGACACACGGTACGGTCGGTGGTGAAATATGAGTACCTTTCCAGTTTTAATGTGGTGTTCGACTTGTGTGACCTGTGTGACGGATGACTGAACATCGCGTGGGCCTTTAGAATAAGAGCACCGAGATTACATTTTGGGAAATCGCTCAAAAAATTGTCAACGGTAAAGTAAAGGTGTGCAAAGGACGGTGGTGAGGTCTGCGTTTTCAGATACGTGGTGGTGGGGTCACGTTCTGCAAGGTATGCGTAGCTGCGCCGTGGAATTGCCGAGAATTCGCTAACAGAACTCGTTTGTGAAGAAGAACGCTGTGGTTTGTTGTATTGTGACGAGAATCGACATAAATCTTGCCTCAAAAGAAGCGAGACTAGAAGGTAGAAAAAGATCTGTTTTTGATAATGGTAACCATTTTCTTTTTAGCCCGAGACTGAGGCAGGAAAAGAGGAAAGTTTCAAAGTAGAAAAAAATGAACAGTTGAGGAAACGTCGGATATCTTGGAAGACGTAGATGATTTTATGAAAGTTGTCGAGTTTGGTGTGAGGAGAATATCATCAATGGTAGACAGTTTAATTTCGTCTGTTCTATAGTCGGCGCAGTAGTAGTTTCTTCCGCAGTCAATATTTGAAATTTGGAAGAGTCGATTATGGCGCCGCATGTTTCTAGGGCGTGTCACCCGAGTATGACATCGTACGTGCATTGTGGTAGCATAAGGAATTAAATAACATGGTTGCAGCCTTGGATAAAAACTTGAGCAGTAACACAACATGTGGCGGGTAACGGCATGGTACCGGCACCTCAAAGAGTGTGGATTTTCAAACGAGCCTTGTTTATTGTATCTCTCGAGCCGACTGCAACGCCTCATATCTGTGGAAAACCAAAGACTTCCACGAAAGTCTACGCAGACACAAATATGATGTAAAAAGAAAGAACATACAAGGTAGCGCTCTAGCGGAACGTGGGGGAAAAGAGCAACCACGTCATCTAGTTCTTCAGCAATTTCATACTGGACACCGAAAAAAACTGGGAAAAACGGCTCTTTTTAGAGTCATGGCATATTCAACACACAAAGAACAACCTGATCCGGTTTATCAGTATCCTTCCAAGCAGTTATATTCACGGGCTTCGAGGTGTCACAAAAAGGAAAGGAGGATTTAAACGGCAGTGACAGGGAGAAAAATAGAAAGACTAACACTCTGACAAATAAGTCACACGTGAACAAGCGACCGAGTAGGCCGAGAAAGCGTCGGGGTATTTAAACACAGTTGGTTAGAGTACCTGCAGCTTCTTTTATTAACACACACCTGACCAGACAGATTCCTTCCGAAATATTTACTTTTCAAGCGTATAACTTTCAAATATGTTGCGTTTTCCACCTTCGTAGACTGGACTGATTATGGCGATTTTTAGGCCATCATGAATAATCCCAGTTTTTATAATTCCCATGAATATGTGAAGCCATGCAATACTTGAAAAAGCGACATTTTGACGTAAGTCGCACAAATAGGCGTCATCCGTTTCTGGTGCTTTATTGGGCTTGAAACTGAATAGCAATATACAAAGATCTTCCAGAGTCATGTCGCGTAAAATTGCTTAGTGCTCCCAAGGATATTCAAGATTATTTGGAATACCATTCTCATCACGTGAAGTGCCCAAGACTGAAGAAAAAAAAAAAACAAATCCATTCAAGCTTTTGGCTACTGATGTCAAATCAAACAAAACATTTTTAAATAGCATCCCCGAGGGATGGCTTAAACGCACATCCCTTCATGACATTTACTAGAGCCTATGTTTTTGACATATCAAAACATGACTTATAAAATGATTCCTGGGTGTGTTGGTGCCTTCTTACAGAGAACAAGTGACTTGACGTAATTTTGTTTATTTTGATATTCTACTTTTAACTCTTGATATTTTGGGTGTGGAGAGCATCGCGTGCATAAGGTATAATTTTTTTACTGGCCAAAACAACATCCACCGTAAGCCAAGGCTATTTGGTTTGCGTTATTTTACTTGAATCATTCTTTTACAGACTCTTTTAAAATGTTTAAAAATATCAACAAGTTTCGAGTGGCATCTCTGTAGTTTGTAATATACACATATAAAATCAAGTCATAAGCTGCAAGTAGTCTATCAAGTCAACGATTGCAATCCTTCTTTGCTTCTCTCAGCGTTCTCCGGATACGATCAAAGCATGTCAAATCGACACGCCACAAAATAGTGTTCCGGTAGCTTTTGCTCAATTACTGCCGATACTATAGGTTGTCTTCGTTTGTATAAAGTTTCTCTGGCCGATGCACGAATTTATAAGGTTCCTTTGAATATATGTCTTACAGAACTATTAAGAATATGTCCCGCATAGTCATGGACGATCTGTCGTGGAAACAAACTATAAGATGCAGTGAGGCGTTGACCCCTATCCTGAAACACATTTTTATCATTTCGCTTGCGTCAGTGGCTTTCCCTCGCTTTGGATAAATTCGGTGATCATTCCGATTTCGAATTGTGGTGATACCTCCGTTATACAAATTATCGACCTGTTACTTGCTTTGTGGATTTTCAGTGGTTCTTAAAATTGATATTGATACGCGCTTGCTTTCTTATTTTTGTCAAAAATTAAAACCTTCACAGCATGGTTTTTGAGTAGTCGGTTCGTGGAGACCATGCAATCTGTGTGTTTTTTCTTTCATAATTACACGCCTTTGGACACGAAAACAGGAGAAGTTAATTTCATATTTTTTGTATCACCAAAGCATTTGACAACTTCTTTCGGAAACTACACTTGAACAATCAATTTCCATATCGTATATCTCCTGAGTTATGTACTTGTTTTAAGAGTTCCTCGTTATTTCACACGAACACTGTTCGTATTGTATACAGTTTCTCTCACAGCTTTAGTTTGCGGACTGGCGTTCCTCAAAGATCAGTCATGGGT
This sequence comes from Ixodes scapularis, assembly GCF_016920785.2. NCBI lineage: Eukaryota > Metazoa > Arthropoda > Arachnida > Ixodida > Ixodidae > Ixodes > Ixodes scapularis. The sequence goes on from NW_024609879.1 coordinate 7,414,611, forward strand.
CCACTTTTACATCTTTTATATATATTATAGTGTCGTCTGTTGAATATTCGCAGATGCTCCGCCTTGCCGCTTATGTTAAATTGTTAAAAATAAATTCATTACCCAAAAGGCTGCAATATATTACAAGCTGATGGGTCATGTGTGCTTCTATGGTGCAAATAAAGTTAGTTGCTGATAAACCCTGCAAAAACAAAAGAGCTTTCGTTTTGCCGAAGCCATACTGCTGTTGAATACACATATAATCTTCAGAGAATGCAAGTGCAGCGAGTCTCCCTTGTAAAGGTTATTGGCATGTACAGAAAGTGCATTAGCAATATGCAATCTGCACACAGGCACTGACATTAACAAATTTGAGAAGGCCTAGAGATTTGCATTGCACTTCAAATAGAACCAATATAAAAATAAACGAATCGGACTCACCTTTGTACGGAAGGGGCCAAACTGATTTGTTATCAACTAGGCGTCGTAGAGCTATACAACAATTAATACACTGTATGTTAAATGATGACGTTAACAGAGATACAACAAAGTATTTAACTCGTCGACAGGTTCGTGCCACGAGAAATTTTCATAGTAGGGCTCTTGTTCTCTTCCTGTATCGCATTACTCTTTTAAAGTTTGGTCTTCTAACGCACCATCAAAGAATGTAATAGACACTCTCAAGCATATTTAAATTTGATATCAGGTTATTAATTTGTCAATCTTTTGAAATGTTGTTCGTGAAAAGGATTATTTTTTTTCTTTTCTGTATATATTTCTACTAAGAAGTTTGGTGTATTTCCTTTGTTTTTTCAATACCTTCTCTTGCAACGAACTCTTTTAACCCTCCTCTCACAACCTCCAAAAAGAGGTTCGCGATCTGCATGAAAATAAAATAAAATATTAAATCTAACTTTATTGTGGGTAAAGCGATGATAACGTTGGGAGTTGTTTCACGCTAGCATTTCAATTTTAGGAACCCTTATAGCTTGATTTATCCTTTTACTTTAGTAAGGTCGCGGATGAAATTTGCATCCCCCCATGATATGAAATTCGCCATAAAAAACAATAGGCATGAATATTGAACATGCACAGAAAAAATAATTCGTAGTGTGTAGGACAGGTACTTAGAATTAATGTCGAATTTATTATGACTATGAATATCTGCTAAAAATGTTCTATTTCACATTTGTATAAAAAAAGGAGGCTTGTAACTTCAGTTTTTACACATCAGCTTGAAAAAGGCGCTAATCGCACGGCTCAAATCCTCTGTAAATTTGTTAATAAAATTTCGCTGTACCAGGCATTTAATATTGTGCGATATTCCCTGCGCCTGCAACATTTTCCCCCTTTCTCGAATCAAGACTGTTTTCATCAATGCACTGCGGATCTCAACATCCGTGTGCGAGCCTCAGAGTTCCTCCGCCTGTTGACGAATTCGCTCTTTATTATTATTTTTTTTAAATTTATGTTTCGGTGTTTTCTACTCTATTTATATTAGCGTGTCTTCGATGTATTGCTGCTTATATTTGTTTCTTTTTGTGTTTTTACAGAAGTACACCAGACTGCAGACTGTTTTTTGGGGCGCTTTAAATAAAATGAACATTATTATTAAAAACTATCAGAATAGCAAATGACGCAACAAGTTATACGTACTCCGGAATTCGCGACCTTTCGCAGCGAAACGAAAGGTTACGTTTCAAAATTTCACTGCGAAGCGGATTTAAGCTTGCAGAATTGTTAGCTGACATTTCCTCATTGAACAAAGGTCACCTCCTACACAATCATGAAACAGAAACTTATGTCAATAAATATATTACAGAAATTATAAGGAATTATTTTGGCACGTATGTTACTTGATCATAATAACGATTCGCTGTAATTTATTCTTTGTTTCTGATTTTGCCCACTCTGTTAAAATGTACAGATAATCGAAAAATTAGTTTAAAAAAAGACGACCGAAAATCAGTTTTTTTTTTACTATGTCTTTTCGTGTTCCTACTTGTCTGTACTAAAAATAGCGTAAGGCAGTTTTAATATAAAGCTATTTCCCACGATGAATGTGTTAAATTCAGGAAGATCATTTTTGCCCTTATAGAGCCAATTCTTAGGCAAACGCAGCAACCCGTCATTCAGGAACCTCTTTTACTTTTAAAAGCTGAAGTGTGTCTGAGACTGGACACTACTGTATGTAATTATATCAATAAATCTCATGATGTCCCCGCAGGGTCACCTACACTTACAGGTGTTTGGTGAGTGGTGTTACCTCGGACTCCGAGCCATGCGGATTAGCCCGGCCACATCTGGCTGCGCGTCGCTTTCCGATGTCTGGGGAAGAGGGCCCCCTGGTGGTTGAGCCCAGCCAGGGACAGGTTGGACCCTTCGCGACCCCCCGAGCGAGGCAACGCACCACCTTGTCCCCGTCTTCTCGTAGCCTGGGATCCTGTTATGGCCCGGCCAGGATGATTCAGTTAGTCGTCTCTTCGTCTACTATACCTCTCATATTTAACTTTTCCACTCTTTTGTGTTCTTTCACCTTCTTTGGCGGCAAGGGCTAACCTTGGGCGGCAACATATCCTTTTATCTCGACCCCACTAGGGAAAAGCGTCTTAGGAAGTGCCATTGGTGTTACATATTCAGCGAAGCCTCCATTTTTTATGAGTTACCCTTTCCCCTGTTGGGCGCGATGGTGGACGGCACACAACAGATGCCAAAGTTTCTCCCATCTCTTATGGGTTCTAAGGAAGCTACAAAGCCTGATACGGCCTTAAAAATGGAACGGACCGAATTAGTCCGCAAAGACACAGGACCTGCAGCACAGTGAAGCATAACCCGCTTTCTGGTAATGCATTAAAACAAAGTGGTAAACTGCTAGCCCTAAGCTCTCTCCATCTCCAATTTCAAAAACCTTTGAAAAATTAGTCATAACTTCAAGGTCAAGAAACTAGCATCTGGCGACCTGTTTGTTGAGGTAGAAAACGAAGCGCAGAGTGCTGTTCTTTTATATTTAAACAAGATCTCGGGCTACCAGGTATCCGTCACCCCAGTTCGCCCCTTGAACAGCTGTCATGGCGTCATCTTAGAGGACACCCTGCAGGAGTCAGCGAAGAGGAGATCAAATACCGTTGAGAATAATACAGGAAACTCCGGGCTAAAATGGGAGACGGAAGTAAAAGCGATCCTGGCGGTGTGGAGTGGACAACTCGCCACTTTCCCCGGAAATGAATCAAGTGGGTCTGACTCACTAGAGAAATTGATAGTCTATGAAATATTCCCGTTTTTTGACGGGGCGTAGGCAGCATAAGATCGTGATATTGGATCTCTTGGTATTTTGATGTCAAAATGCAGTGTGTTGTATAGACCAGTCAGTATTTGTATCGCGATTTTTTTTACAATCTAGATAATTATTACCCTTTTCTGAGCTTGTTGATTGATTTGTTTTATTCCTACCGAAACATGTCTTATTGGATGCCCTTGGCTCCAAGTGACCATAATTGGCAATAGGCATCAATTTTTTATGAGGCCGACTTGAAATGACTCCAACTGACTAGAAGAGATTATTATTGATAATCATGTGATTTTTTTGTGTGCTTACTCGTATGAAATGCTTCAAGTAGCTTTTGTTGGCTATTAGCATCTTCTTTGACCAGATTGACCTGAAATGGCTGCCAATAGCTATTGATGAGATAATTGAGAATTGCCCATTTCGGTGTTGTTGAATGCACATGGTTGCAACTGGCTATTATTGGCTATCAGTCTCCACTTTATATATATTTGATAGATATGGCTACAAATATAAATGAGTAATGGAAACTGAGCTATTTCTGTTTATAAACTGGAATGACTTCAGGTGGCAATTGTTGGCGATTAGAATATATTTCTGACCAGATTGACTCAATGGCTACTAATGGCTGTTAGTCAGTATAATAGCAATTATCTGCTGTCTGAGTGTTTATGAATGAGAATGGCTTCAAGTGGCTATTATTGGCTATAAGCACCTATTTTCGAATAGATTGGCTGCAAATGGCTACAAACCGCTATTAGTAGATAACTATAGCTTGAGCTATTTTTTATTTTTATATTTACAAAATGGAATGGCTTGTAGTGGATAATGTTGGCTATTTGTAATTATTTTTGACCAGATTGAATTGAAATGGCTGCTGATGGATATTGATGAGATCATTAAACAATTACGCGCTATTTCAGTACTTAAAAATGAGTATGGCTTCAAGCGGCTATTATTGGCTTATGCATCAAATTTTAGATAAATTTGATTGAAATGGCTACCAATGGCTATTAGTGACTAGTGTTGATATGTATGGGTGTTTTAGTGTTTACTGACTGGAATGACTTTAAGGGGCTATTGTTGGCTATTAGCATATATTTCTGACCAGATTGGCTTCAAATGGCTAGCAATGGCTATTTGTAAGTATAATTGACAATTATGGGTTATTTCAGTGTTTATGGATTAAAATGGCCACAAGTGGCTATTACTGGCTATAAACATTTATTTTTAATGCAATGGCTTAATTTGGCTACAAATGGCTATTAATGACTACTGTTGATAGTTATGAGTGATTTTTGTGTCCACCAACTGGACTGGCTTTAAGTGGCTATTGTTGGCTTTTATCATCTATTTCTGACCAGATTGACTTCGAATGGCTAGCAATGGCTATTAGTGAGTATAATTGACAATTATGCACTATTTCAATATTTTGGATGAAACTGGCTACAAGCGGCTATTACTGGCTATAAGCATTTAGATTGGCTAATAATTGCTACAAATGGCTAGTAGTGACTAGTGTTGATATTTATCAGCAGGTTTTATGTTTACTAACTGGAATGGCTTTTAGTGGCTATTGTAGGCTATTAGCATCCATTTCTGGCCAGATTTGCCTCAAATGGCTTGCAATGGCTATTAGTGAGTATAATTGACAATTATGTGCTATTTCAGTGTTTTTAAATGAAACTGGCTACAAGTGGCTATTACTGGCTATAAACATTTAAATTGGCTTAAAATTGCTACAAATGGCTAGCAGTGACTAGTGCTGATATTTATCAGCAGGTTTTATGTTTACTAACTGGAATGGCTTTTAGTGGCTATAGTTGGCTATTCGCATCCATTTCTGGCCAGATTTGCCTCAAATTTCTTGCAATGGATATTAGTGAGTATAATTGACAATTATGTGCTATTTCAGTGTTTTTGAATGAAACTGGCTACAAGTGGCTATTACTGCCTATAAGCATTTAGATTGGCTTAAAATTGCTACAAATGGCTTGTAGTGACTAATGTTGATATTTATGAGGAGGTTTCATGTTTACTAACTAAAATGGCTTTTATTGGCTATTGGCATCTATTTCTGGCCAGATTTGCCTCAAATGGCTTGCAATGGCTATTAGTAAGTATAATTGACAATTCTGTGGTATTTCACTCTTTATGGACGAAACTGACTTCAAGTGGCTATTATTGACTATGAGCATTTATTCTTTATCGAATTGGCTTGAAATAGCTACAAATGGCTATTAGTGGCTAGTCTTGATAGTTATGAGCAATTTTAGTGTTTACTAACTGGACTTGCTTTTAGTAGCTGTTGTTGTCTATTATCACTCATTTTAACCAGATTGGCTTCAATGGGCTTGCAATGGCTATAGCAAGTAATTGTGGTATAAAGTATAATTGTGGTATAAAGTATACTTGTGGATATTCATGAATAGCCATTCATAGCCATTCAATGGATATTCATAAATAGCCATGCATAGCCATTCAATAGATATTCACGAATAGCCATTCATAGCCATTTGAAGCCATTCTGGAAAAAAATAGATGGTAATAGCCAAAACTAGCCACATGAAGCCATTTCAGTTTGTAGACAAAGAAATAGCTGCTAATTATGAATACTCGTCACTTTAAGCCATTTGTAGCCAATTCAAGCCACCGAGGTCGGGAACAGATGATTATAGCCAATAATAGCCGATCGAAGCAACGAAGTCAAGAATAGATGCATATAGCCAATAATATCCAGTTGAAGTCATTCAAATCTATACACACTCCAATTGCATAAATTTTAAATAATAGTTGCTGATAGCCATGTATAGCCATTTCAAGCCAATCTAGTAAAAATAGATACTAACAGCAAATAATAGCCATTTGAAGTCATTTTCCATAATACTCACTGAAATAGCAAGAATTGTCAACTATATTCATGAATAGCCATTTGTAGCCATTTGAAGCCAGTCTGGTAAAAAATAGATGGTTATAGCCAAAACTAGCCGCATGAAGCCATTTTGAGTTCGTAGACAAAGAAATAGCTGCTAATTATAAATACTAGTCACTTTAAGCCATTTGTAGCCAATTCAAGCCGCCCAGGTTAGTGACAGATGACTATAGCCAATAATAGCCAATCCAAGCCAACCAAGTCAAGAATATATGCCTATAGCCAGTTGAAGTCATTCGAATCTATATATACTCCAATTGCATAAATTGTAAATAATAGTTGCTGATAACCATGTATAGCCATTTTAAGCCAATCTAACAAAAAAGCATGCTAATCGCCAATAACAGCCATTTGAAGTCATTTTCAGTCATAATCTCTGAAATAGCATAGAATTGTCAACTATATCCACGAATAGCCATTCATAGCCATTTGAAGCCAGCCTGGTAAAAAATATATGGTAATAGCAAAAACTAGCCACATGAAGCCATTTCAGCTTGTAGACAAAGAAATAGCTGCTAATTATAAATACTAGTCACTTTTAGCCATTTATAGCCAATTCGAGCCACCCAAGTCAGGAACAGATGATTATAGCCAATAATAGCCAATCCAAGCCAACCAGGTCAAGAATAGATGCTTATAGCCAATACTATCCAGTTGAAGTCATTCAAATCTATACACACTCCAAGTGCATAAATTGCCAATAATAGTCACTGATAGACATGTATAGCCATTTCAAGCCGATTTGGCGAAGAACTGCCCATAGCCAATAATAGTAGACACTTGAATCCATTCATAGTCAAAATATCATGAATACTATGTCACTAATGTTCATTCTGAAGCAATTTAAGGTGATATTGTTAAGATGATATGCAAATTGGGGCTAACAATAGTCACTTGAAGCCATTTTCATTCATAACTATAGAATTGCAGAGTATTGCGACCAATAAGCACTAATAGCCATTTTTTGGCAATTCGAGCCAACCAGGTCAATAACAGATGCTTATAGCCAATAATGGCCATTGGAAGCCAACTCAGCCTGCATAAAATCAAATATGTCGAAATAGTGACCGATCATCACTGATAGTCACTAGAAGTCATTTACACTCCAAATCCGCCATATAATTTATAAACATGATAATATAGCCAATAATAGCCGTATGAAGCCAAATCAGTCTACACACCATCGGGTAAGTCGAAATAGTGAATAATAGCCATTGAAAGTCTCTAGAATTCATTTAGACCCCGAATCTGCCATATAATTTATAAACATGATCACATAGCCAATAATAGCCATATGAAGCCAGCTCAGTCTGCACACAATCAAATAACTCAAAATAGTGGCCAAAAGACATTAAAAGTAACTAGAAGTCATTTGAACTACTTATCTATCATGTCAAATTTTGATCAAAAAGCCAAAATTAACCATTGAGAGCCAACTCAGTCCGCGCGCAGTCAAATAACTCAAAATAGTTACAAATAGTCATTGATTGTCATTAAAAGTCATTTGGAACCGAAATCCGCCATATAATTCGGAAATAAAATCAAATACCAAATAATAGTCATTCAAATCCCCCCAATCTGAGACATAACATTACAAATATCACGAAATGGTCACTAATGGTCATTAAAGTCTATCACAAATGGAACTACCTATTAAACAGCCGTTCAAATAACTCAGAAATATAATCCAATAGCAATTGCAGTCATTAGAGGCTAACCAGGCCCCCAAAACGACAGGTAAAGAGCCAGTCACTGCAGCTAGTAACAGCCATAGCCTTTAGACTGGTCCATAAACTGTCAATTTACAAGAAAGTCACTAATTGCCAGTAGGTCATTTGTACCAGGTGTAATACATAGGTCTATATAATCTAAATACCTAGTGCTAATACGAAGCGCAACTCATTATCAGAAATACCGTGTATCAGCTCTTGCTTAATTGAAATCGGCCACACCGATTTGCCATATATTCACAATTCCTGATAGTGTGAAGAGAAGAAATGGTGTAGTGAATGACTTCTGTATCTCCCGACAACCCCATGTATTTTGGCTCGAGTTTCCAGTATTGGTAGTCAATGGTATTTGAGGAGATGTTGGAGGGCCTATCCGGGCTGGTCGTCGTGCGACCAATCTCGATACGCAGAGACGGACATGAGAGCCCATCGCAGCACCTAGTCCTTGATTTTGCTTGCACCGTGCTACCTGAGGACATCAAGGCCGGCTATCTTCTCTGCAAGGGGCGCCCCTGCATACCGAACCCAAGACGAAGCTTCAATTACCAACGATTTCGTCACAGCTCTGTCACCAGCCGCGGAAAAACGGCGCGTGCGAAGTCCGGAGCAACGCACCATCCAGCTGACACGTGCGAGGGTATGCTTTTCAAATCTGTCAACTGCACTGGTGCCCACCCCACCTACTCTTGAACTTGTCCAAAGCTTCAAAGGAAATGAAAATCCGAGCGCTAAAAATTAAAGAACGTTTCACAAACCCTGAGACAATGAAACAAGTTTCCATCCCCCAAGGACGCACTTATAACGTGGCGGCTGCCAGGGGTAGGTCGCACAGGTCTTACAGTGCACCGAAGGGTGACCTTCTACAAGGGATGTTAAAGAACGCTTCTGCACTCTTAGCCGGTCATTCAGTCCAACATAGCATCTTCCACAGGAAAGAGGAATGCTATATACAACGCCCGATGAACAGGGAACATAAGGCCGCACGTGTTTTTGTGGCACGTGATTTTTTTTAATACTTTTTCCGCTTTTTCACGAACCTTAGAACGAATTCGTCGCATTTTTTTGGGGCTTATAGTACTACGGGCACACCATAGCTACTTGCCACTTGTTTTAGATTATGTGATGTTTTGAGTAGGTATGGCATAACCACCACCCTGTTTTTGTCAACGCCTAGTTTTTTCACCCCCTTTTACATTCTTTACAGCGTTCCTATCACTTCAATTAAGACCGGATTCGGGAACGCTGAAGATTTTAGTCTATCGATTTGATATCATATCTTAGAAGGTTCTCCGCCACTGACTTTAGTAAGAAAGTGTTAATAAGGATGTTAATGAAGAAATAACTTCCTTGTGTCTGTGTTCTGTGTTCCTTCCTCGTTGGTCCTCGTCTCTTTGTGCGCAAATTTTAACCATGTTCAACGTTTACCAACTCGCCCAGCTTACTACTCAACTATTAGCTAATTAACTTTATTGTGGTAATTAACTTTTAATTACTAGACTGATGGGTCAGGTGTTAACTGCAGATTTGACGGCAGTTATAATTAGGAGCAACGAATTGAGAGAAATTTCGAAACGTCATAGTTTTTTTAGGTGTTGACAAATCAGTTTTCGAGTATTTCTTCCCAGATTCCGAAACACGATGCCGTTAAAGCGCCAAAACCTTCATGCATGCAGAGCAATGTGAAGTGGACGTTTCGAGCAACTCGTCGAGATCTCATATTTTACACAATACATGGCTATAAAAAACAAGAATAACAGACTTCTGGAGTGATGTCGATATATGACGCATTTATGTTTAGTACTCTTGCGTAGGCAAGGTTTCTTGCACCCTGTAAACATCTGCGTGCTCTTTCAATAAAGCAAGGGTGTTCACAAATATTAAGCAAAAACAATAGGAAAATATAATTAAAAATAAACATCGCTAGATTGAATTGAAACAACTCAGATATATTTCACACTGCTAAAAGGCTTGTCACTAATTAAAAATGCGCATAAGACAGGCCAGTTCGAAATATTTTGTTCAATTTACCAAATATTGAATATCGATCTCGACGCCAATTTATAATGAAAACGCAACATGTTGTTGAAAGTCGAAAGATGTCCGTCCTTGTCCGTCCTTTTTTGTTTATTCTTTTTGTAACAAGTTATCAAAACCAACGCGCTCACGTTGATCTATGTTCAACTACGCAGAATTTTAAGCTCTGAAAACTGGTATTCTATGCCAAAGAACTGAAGGTGTTTGAATATTTTTTGAAGGCGTATTTTTAATATCAATATAACTTAAGGTTTTACCTTCAAAAGATTATCGAGTGTTGCAACACATTTACATTTATTTAATAATAATAATAATCGTTATTGACTCAGGAGAGCAGTGGCAACTTAGAAAGGTAGCAGATCGTACCTTTCAGGCCCTCTGGGCCGCGTGAGTGATGATAATTATGTAATGATGTAACATACGAGATGAAGTAATGGTGGTTATAATATGATATGCACAAGTGCTTTAGGCCTATTAGCGGTCTTCGTGACGGTGGTCTTCACCGGGCCGCCATTGGCGGCTGACTTCTAGAAGACCAGTCTCGAGCGTTTGGAAAGGGCTTCCTGCATTCCCGGCTTGCAGACGAGCCGGTTGAAGTTCCGGCGACGCAGGGAGTCCAGCACCTCCGCGGTGGGGCTCCAGGGATCGGCGCTGGTGTTGGCCGGGCGGCGGTCCTCGCCAGAGCTGGCCTTGAAGTCTCCAAGCCCGCAGTCGAGCTTGTAACCTAGCAGCGTGGGCACCCTGTCGATTCAAGGCATGATGTGTGTCACTGGTCTGGCTGGCTCTCTAACGATGTAAAAGACACGTCTTACGGTATCTTTGTTAACCTCATTTTCATACGATTGAGAGACACAAATTAACCTTCTTGAAAGGATTCATTCTAAAACATGCAGTACTGCAGAGCACAACTCATATCGAAAATTATGAGGGCGCGCTACCGACTTTATCTTTGCTATAATATTCACTGCAGATTAAATTTATTTGGACCCTTAACGGTGATTAGAGTGTCTAAACGTCACAACCTAATGAACCCAGAAAAGTGTATTTTCGGAAACTGAAGCCCTCAATGCCCGGAAGTACTTGTGTGTCTTGCATCCTTAAGGATGCAAGACACACCCTCACGTACCTTCACATAAATTCTTAGGGGTATAATTATACCCCTATGAATTTATGTGAGGGTACAAGGTTATTACGTCGGCATAGCATGCACCACACCTTTTCTTTGAGCAAAAAGAAAGGCTAAATTTTGGTATATTTATTGCTTTAGAGACATTCTGATGGCCTCTGTCTGGACATTTGATGAGCTCTTTCATCACTTGTGATTAGGCTGTGTACATTCCGGTTTTCACCAAAAAACACCCGTGAATATCCACCGGTGTCGCAAATAAAAATCGGAGAAACCCAGAAAACACAGTTATTTTTTTTTTCCTATTTTCAAGCAAGCAGTTTTTTTTTTTCACCGGAGAGTCCTTTATACTTCAAAGTTTTAACCAAAAACATCGCTAAACACGCCAGTGCACCTTCTTAAAGACAGAAAGTAAGGTAGCCTACTGCAGCGAAAGCAACGTTCACTACACAGCTGTCAGGTCTGTGGTGAAGCCATCTGGCCCCAGCCATCAAGATCTTGAGGACAGAAATCATCTCCGCCGAAATAAAGAAATCAAGAAAGCATCGCAAGTGGTTGTGATACCCAAGCGAGTGATGCAGACTTCCCACTTCTGCTAAGTCATTCAACTGACGGGGCAAGTTCTCTTCAAACGTAACCTGGATCTTCACACGGCCAACACCAAGAAAGCGTCAGCCAATCGAGGAAGCTCCAGCGGACTAGAAAAAACAAGTCCACAACGAATGTAAGGTCCCACCGCTTTCGAGATCGAGTGAAACGCCAAAATTACAGAACCTGGAAAAACTTCCACTTTAGTCTTTGTTCTGGGTACCCTACCCCTCAAGCGAGTTCATTACACCACCCTGTGCTGGGAGTAGGCTTTGACGACCAACTGAGCTTCCTTTACCATATGAGTGCGATCCTATCAAAGGCACGCTAGGAGTCTGAGCTTTGTAACTCGCATAAAATGTGACATGCCGCCAAGTCCAGTCAATAACCTAAGCACCGCTCTTGTCCTCCCTCATCTTGTCCCAAGTGCGAGAAGATCCAACGTGTCGCCCTGGAAATTGCGGCGCACGGCCGATTGCACACTTTACCGTCGCAGTATTCCTCGCTCCCATCTTTTGCCTAACAGAGAAGCCGCGCCCTCGGTCCTGCAAGATAGCTGCAAGATGGCGTAGCATCACTCATCGCAAACAAATAGCATCTATCGGTCTCTTCTGCAACCTTAGAAGCATTTTGTTAAGCCTTCGGAAGCTCCCCGCCTAAGCAGCAGTACGGGAAGGCTGTGACGTCTTATAGGACGCACACTACGCCGCAAAGATGGCGGCCACCCGTACGTGAAAGTCTCTATAGGCCCTGGATTGGCTGGGTCAACTCCGACCGACTTTAACGACATTGGGGCACTCTGCCGACAGGCATCAAGGCAACTCAATTCTTAAAGTACGGGAGCGTGTGCTTACTCTCTTTCTCCCTCTCTCCTTCTGTTTCATTTAGACCAACCTCAAACGTCATCTTTATTATCATGTTTATGCATCTGTCAAAATCATGCGTCCCCCTAGTTTCACTGGCATAGCAGGCCTACATGGTAAGCTTTATCCTTTCTGCTATCTCGTGGCTTTCGTGAGCCTGAAATAAATATATATAATAATATTATTAAGGAGTGCCGGCGTAGAAACGTCGACAACTCGGCGGCCATGGAGCACAGGAGGGATGGCGCTGGGGTTAATCCGGAAGCCGAAAATGAGAAGTAAGCCTGTGTTTGTGCGGCCCAAATACGTCTCCATCTGGACTTAACGGGTTCGTTCACATCAGCAACAAAACTGACTCCAATAACTATCCGTCTGCATGAAATTTAATGAAAAAATGAGCGGCGCGACGTGGTTTAAAGGGATGATGAACCGAAATTTGGATTTCCAAGAAACAATGCTGGAGATGTAGGCGGGAAGCTACAATCCCTATAACAGTACTAGTAAGGCGATATCTCAAATGAACGGCCGTATTTTTGGAAAAAGAAGTCGAGATTGAACCAGGCCGCCGAGGCGCGTGACCGTCAAGATACATAGTTTCCTCCTCTCTTTGCTTCGCTCCCTCAAGGCCGTTCCCTCTCCTTCTCGGAGAAACATGACGTCAACATTCCTGCCAAACGCGTCTCTTATTGTTTTAAAAATGCGGTCATCCGTTCGAGATATCGCTGTATGAGTGATGTTTTGGTGTTTGTAGCATCCCGTTGCACGCTTTTGCCGCGTGCTTTGGGGAATCCAGATTTTGGTTCAGCATTCCTTTAACGGAAGTAAGGAGACATTTCATGGAACCCAAGTTTATGTAATGAGGACAGGAAGAAACGCGTTTTGACTTCCCATAAAATCCGTTCCGACATGCTGATTCAGCTGCGTTCATCACATTCCCTATTAGTTTGCACTCAAATCATTAGTTCGTTCTTGGTAACGGTGAATCTCACAAAACTGCCCAGCTTATATGTCGAGAAGACTACTCAGTAAATACGACTGGGGACGCAGGGCCGTTTAATGGTCCCGCCATCTACCGGGACCATTTCGGACATTGACGGGTCTACTTCTGAATCCCTGGCTCGTCGTAATTCAGAATAAAGACCGGTACGTGTAAACTTGAGTACCGGCCGATGGTATTTTATTTTCCCGATCACTCGGGCTGACGCAGTCGACCATGACGCAGAAACGAACTCGATGGAGCTGGAAGACACTGTCTCCGCACATCGAATATCATAAGGCGATAGTTTATCATCATGGCTTCGGCGAAATTTCTGACCAAAAATACGTCCCGCCAAAGCGTCCTTTACCAGAACCTCATTTGTATTGCTTGCTCAAGAAATTACTCGATAGCTTTAGTGCAGTAAGAATATAATTAAAATGGGGTAAAGAAGCTATACAAAATGTTTCATTTCAAATCGACCAGCTTTTTAAAGGAGCTGGAGTATGACCTGTATTTTACTGGCTCGGAGGAGGTTAGAAAAGGCAATAACTGTTATGATAAGTTGGCTAATTAACGTTATTGTGGTAATTAACTTTTTAATTACTAGTATTGGGGGTCAGGTTTTCACTGCAGATTTGACGGCAGTTAAAATAAGATGCTTAACCAATTGAAGGAATTTTCGAAATGTTAATTGTCTTTCAAGTATTGACACAACACAAAACTTGAAAGTATAAAACAAAGAGGACGAGGACGGGAACAGGACATCTTTCATCTTTCTGAAAGATGTCCTGTTCCCATCCTCGTCCTGTCTGTTTTATACTGAAGGGACCAAGTGTAGGTCCTACACATTTATTTACACTATTTACACTTTGCAATATCTAACGGTATGAGCGATATGTTCGGAGGCGTCGCTTTGGTACCCCACCGAGATCGTCGGCCGTGCTGCACGCTCTGTCCAGTGTCGCGCGCTCCCCGACCTTGCGCTCCTCTTCTTCTCTTCTTGGCGCTCGGCGCCCTACAATACTCTCCCTCCCCTCTCTCTCTCCTGCGTTACTAGCATGACCGTACGATAACGGTAAGCACCACGTCACTTGGCGAGTTGGAGCTTGGAGAGAATCGCATGTGTTTGTTTGGTTGCGGCGAATAATGGTTGTCGTGTGTGACGGAGAGTTTGATAGTCTTGATCCAAGCTGACCGCAGTCTCTGCGGTTGTTTTCAGAATAAGCAGAGCTGGGTCTGTTGGATTCTTGAGGTGCTTGTGTGCATTGGAGGTGTTCTGTATGGTTCTGATCAGGTCGAGGGAACCGGTGTGAGGTGAGGCAGGTGAGATCCGTGGTTGGTCGAGCGGGAATGGTGGAAGTATGAACGGCATGGTTTGGATTACCAAGCGGTTCCTGATGAGCGGGTTTTAGGCGGTCAATGGAAGCGGTTTCTTGGCGTCCATACTTCCACCATTCCCGCTCGACCAACCACGGATCTCACCTGCCTCACCTCACACCCCGACCTTGCGCTCCTCTTCTTCTCTTCTTGGCGCTCGGCGCCCTACAATACTCTCCCTCCCCTCTCTCTCTCCTGCGTTACTAGCATGACCGTACGATAACGGTAAGCACCACGTCACTTGGCGAGTTGGAGCTTGGAGAGAATCGCATGTGTTTGTTTGGTTGCGGCGAATAATGGTTGTCGTGTGTGACGGAGAGTTTGATAGTCTTGATCCAAGCTGACCGCAGTCTCTGCGGTTGTTTTCAGAATAAGCAGAGCTGGGTCTGTTGGATTCTTGAGGTGCTTGTGTGCATTGGAGGTGTTCTGTATGGTTCTGATCAGGTCGAGGGAACCGGTGTGAGGTGAGGCAGGTGAGATCCGTGGTTGGTCGAGCGGGAATGGTGGAAGTATGAACGGCATGGTTTGGATTACCAAGCGGTTCCTGATGAGCGGGTTTTAGGCGGTCAATGGAAGCGGTTTCTTGGCGTCCATACTTCCACCATTCCCGCTCGACCAACCACGGATCTCACCTGCCTCACCTCACACCCCGACCTTGCGCTCCTCTTCTTCTCTTCTTGGCGCTCGGCGCCCTACAATACTTTCAAGTTTTGTATCTATTAACCAACACGCTCGTTTTCACTTGTAACTGACAAAACACTTTTTGCATTTTCTTTGACAGATTCCGAAACACGATGGACATAAAGCGCCAAAACTTCCATGCAAGCAATGTGACGTCGGCGTTTCCGGCGCCTCGTCGATATCTCGGCCGCGTGTCCCTGATCAATGAACTGACATCGCGTTGCCCAGATAGGGATGAAACCCTCGAAAGAAGAATGCATTGGAAGGAACGTCAGGCACACTTTGTGCGTCCAGATTTAAAATATTTAACGAAAAAAAAACACCCGAAGACATTTGTATAAACTCGAATATTATTTCTGTTCTTCAGCAATGCGTGTTTTTTTTTTTTTAATTTTGCATAGCGATTTTACGACTTCCCTAACATGTTCTATTTGTGGGTAATAAACGAAATAAAAATAGTGGGATAAATAAAATAAAGAGGTGCAGCGTTATATTCTAAAATGTTGGCACCGCTTTCATATAAAGTTGTGTAAAACCATAGGAAATACTGCATTACCTTCAGGTTAAGTGCTACCAATTCCATTCTTATATGCAGTAGCTCGCATGATACACCATGCTAATATAAATATTAATTAAATTAATCAAAATTTTTTTGTTTAAAATTAGCTATTCACAAATACCCTAGTAAAAAAAATTATATGAATTTTTTTCTGATATGTTTATTGGACACCTTTTTCATATCAGAACTTATTATTTCATATCAGTTTCCTATGCCGCATATCAGTTACACTAGGCTAGGTGGCGCTAGGTACCGCCCAATTCATGTGCTGCAAAAATATATTTATTTACTCACGCCACCATGTAGATACATTACGCATACCACTAGCATCAGTTGAACAAATACATTGAGGGCATATACACATACACGGCACAACAAACATGAATACAACAGCACACCCAATAACTACTTCGGAGCTCTGCGTTTCCGCCTTTTATACAGGTCGTTTTGTAAGTACGAAGTTTTTCGGTGACCTCCTACGCAATAAATAATATTTTCAGCGTGTTGGATTTTTTTCAGTAATGTCGTACCTCTGAGAGTATTTAGAACTGCTCAGGGGACGAATCTCCTAATAAAAAGTAAACGCTCATGCCGTAATTATTTGAAAGCCAGTAAATCAAGCCGCTCCACTGCGGTTCCAAGTCAGGTGTTTGCTTTCCCGCGCGGCACGTCGTATACTGAAGAAACTTATATGAATTTATTTCTTATATGTTTATTGGACACATTCATATCAGTTGGCAAATGTTGCATATCAGCTCTTATATGTCGCATATCAGTTTTTGGGTATTTCATATCAGTTCTTATATCGCATATCAGTTTTTGGATATTTCATATCAGTTGGCATATGTTGCATATCAGTTCTTATATGTCGCATATTAGTTTTTGGGTATTTCATATCAGTTCTTATATCGCATATCAGTTTTTGGATATTTCATATCAGTTTCATATGTCGCATATCAGTTTTGAGATATTTCATATCAGTTCTTATATAGATTCATATACTTTTTTTCAGTAGGGTAACGCGGGTGATCTTTCAGTTCAAATCAGCAAGAACTTCCTGGTGCTGGGAGAGCCACCCTACGATGGTGAAATCAGAATTGCACTGCAAATATCACCGTATTTCGTAAAATTAACAACACTTTGGCTACGGGAATAATTACACTAATATAGCTGTATTTTTAGGAGAGTTATACGGCGGTTCATTTGCCATTAGTGTCATGTTTTATAATTAGATTTGCACACAAACTCAACATTTCTTTAACAGCTGCGAGAACTCTGATTCACGCCAGACAATTCACTTCAGAAATGTCAAATCTTTCTAAAACTGAACAGATGTTCCTGTTTCAAAACTGGATACTATATGTGTAGATAAAAACAAGTTTTTTTTTTGTTTTTTTTTTTTATGCAAACACTGCGTTGCGAAGTCACGAGGTACGAAATTAAAATTAATTGTTCGCGTTGCAGCACTCGCTGAACATATAAAGCGTGCCGGTTTCTCCTGCTTTTTCACAGCCGAGGTTTCAAGAGCTTCACTGAAGTACTCCAATATGAACGCCGCTTTCATTGCTGCTTTGCTGATTCTGGGGACCCTTACTCTGGACGCTATGTAAGTATCTATTTTTTGTTTGTTTTCTCGGAGAATCTCAATCTTCTCAATATCAATTGAGTTCATAAGTCGAGAACAGCTCTGTTAGTCTGGCCTAATGAACTTACAGACTGGGCTCTTACGAAGCAGGTGGTTAGTCCTGAGATCGACGTACTGCAGTACCTTTTAGCAAATCTTATCCATACATTATTTCATGAATAGATGAACTTTATATTACTAAATCCTCGCTTCATTAGTTTAGTGGAAAGGCTGATAGAAGCGTTAAAGTTGTGGACACGCATTCTCGTCGGTGAGAATTGGTCAGGTTTTTTAGGCTCTGTTTAGCAGAAGAGCATGTTTGTGCTCAAGACCTATTGCACAATAAAAGTGTTATGCAGGACGTGGACAACGCCACCGCGCACAGCAACTTTTCTCGGTTGCACTGGGGCCTCGGAAGCTAACTTGCCGACGTACAAAAGAAGACAGTATCAGTTTTACTGATCAAACTTACAAAATTGGTATAAATAGTACGGCATACCTACCTCAATATCCCAGAAGCAATAGTAAGGGTGGTATAAGAAACAATGTGTATATTTAGGATCTAGTAAATCAAAGTATGCATTGATGGAGCCGCGAATGTTTACTATTGCTAGGTTTCAACTTCGAGAACCTTTTGATTTTAAGAGGTCCCCAACATATAATTACAACCATTGTCTCCGTAGACGGGTTGTAAGCTGGGCTAATTGGTAAGCAATAAAGATGATTGGAGACCTAAAAATGGTGGAAAACCGTCGCCTGTATTCTTCTACATTTTCCTACCTCTTTCGTTAAATTTGACCGTGTTTAAAGATAGCCCCCCTTCAAAACGGAGCCCATTAACTGCATTCTGATACATTATCTTGAGCCGTGAGTTAATTATCGTCACCGGCAGCGCATAAAATAAAGGGTGGAGTCTATTGTGCTCCCGATTCACGCTTCGTGATTTGTCCTTCGGCGTTCTTCTCGGCTACTGCCGCACTCGCATTGCCTGAGGAGCGGTAATATGACCGCAGGGGCTCGTCATGTCCAGCTCTGATAAGGATGTCGGTGACTGCAACTAAGAAAGCTCGTCCTTTGAGAAAGTACTTTCCCCGTGCTTAAGAGAAAGACGCATTGCAATAATTTGTCGAGCACTACACTACTTTGTAAACAAATGAAAATAGACATAATCTGCAATGGTACAACCTAATTGTTTTTTTCTCCAATTCCTAGGGCTCATTGGGATCAATGTCCTAATTCACTGGTAAGCTGCGACTGTCATGCATTTTTTCTTTTTTTGTTTGTTGTTGTTTTGTTTAGTACGTCTTGATCAAAATATAGAAGGGCGACTGAGACGACTGCTGCACATTCTAAGGAGTAGGGGAGCGGCTTTCAGCAAGATAAGATGTTAGAAAGGTAGCAGGGAATTCTAATCATGATCTAGAAAACCCGAGACTGTGGTAAAAGCAGGGAAACTTGGTCGAAGAAGAAAGACAAGGGAAAAGGACGTCTCAAACTGAGCTATTGCGTTTCTTTCCTCAGTGTCTTATATATCCACAACCTAACCACCGGCCACCGACAACAAAGTCAACCTTTGTTATCTCTACAATCCTACCCAGACTGTAGAGATAGATAAAAAAGGGTGACCTTGTGACGTCGGTGGTCGGTGGTTAGGTTGTGGATATATAAGACATTGAGGAAATAAACGCAGTAGCTGAGTTTGAGACGTTCTTTTTCCTCGTCTATCTTCTTCGACAAGGTTTTCCTGCTTTTACCACAGTCTCGGGTTCTCTACATCATGATCAACATCCACCAGCTCGTCTGCGCACTCACTGTTTTTTCATTGTTAGGGAATTCTAGAAACTAGAATCCACGATGATTTTCAAAGCCAATGTGACATACTAGTTCTGTAGCTGGGCAAACATTTTCTTTTATTTCTATGGCTAACTTTCTTAACTGTTAAGAGGGATAACTAGATTTATTAGAAATTTAGGAAATATACGTATCTTATTCTGAAAAAGGATAATAGTAATGCAATATTTTAGAATTAATTACTGCAAAATCTTGGTGTAGAGGATAGTCTTCCTGCTCTGGCGTAGCAGTTCCGGCATTGCCTACTGTAGGGGGCTGACAACTAGAAGTATCACTCCCGCGTGTTACGGATAACTAAGATCGGCTATCCGAATGACATAGAGTTTTGAGTAAGATAACCTTCGATCTGGTTCAGGCAGTTGTGTGGAATGGCTAAAATGCTGAAAGCTTTTTGGGCAAGGGCAGTAGCTACCAGGCCTACAGATCCAGAGACTGATTATCGGAAATTAGGCAGTCAGCAGGCATGTGACATCGGGTATGAGCCGTCGACCGGCCGGCGACATATACACTATGAGTGTTATTATCATGAAGGCATAAAAATTTCTTCGTCTAGACCAAAAAGAAAAATAAATAGGGGAGGGGAGGGGGATTTTTTAATTATGTAGCCGAATAAAAGATTGTGTCAATAACTCCTTTGGTGCCGGCAGAAGTGAGCGTTGTGTTCAACATCAGTGACGCTCATGTACGAATATTTTGGTTGACCGATGCCGTCCATCATGACGAGTAGTCCTGGATTTGGATGTTTGCAGTAGCTGCCTGACGCAAAGCAGATTTCTAGTGCCTGCCCATAGGTTTTTACTTTACATATTTTACTGGTTAAAATCAAGGTGTATTGTTAGTGTTCTCCCTGGGTAGGTGATATTATCTGGAATTAACATCGATTCGAACTGGCAGCCTAAATTAGCCAGATGTTTCCCAGCGCATCAGCAGCTTCCTATATCGTGGAGTGATCATTAAAATTTGAAGACTGTTAAAGTTGGTTTGAGTGTGAATCTGCTGCAGTCTTAATAATCTTGCAATTATTTAGAGGACAGCTCTTAGGCGCCCGTGTCCGGGTTTCGCGGCGTCGGCGTCGGCTTAACCGCGCTAAATGTAGCAAGAAAATTGACGTCACGGGACCTCAACACCACTTCAGTTTTCTTGCTAAATTTAACAAAAAAATGACGTCACATGACTTAGTGCTATGTCAGCTATGAACAAATTAATTTTCTCCGCTAGATCTAGCGGGAATATTGAAGTGACGTCACGGCAATAGCAATTATATTGCCCGATAAACGTAGCGGGAAAATTGACGTCGCGTGACCTCAACACCAATTCAGTTTCCCAGCTAAACTTAGCGGAGAAAATGACGTCACATGACTCGGTGCCACGTCATCTACGAATTCAGTTTCTCCGGTAGATTTAGCGGAAAAATATACTTCACGTGGCCTCAAGAGCTAATCAGTTCCCTGCTAAATTTAATAGGAAAATTATATCACGTGACCTCAGCACCAATTCAGTTTCCCCGCTAAATTTAGCGGGGACAATAAGGGAACATGACTTGGTGTCCCGTCGCCTTTGAACAAATTCAGTTGCTCCGCTAGATTTAGCGTTGAAAATTGACGCCACGTGACTTCACCATAAATTCTATTGCCCGCTAAATTCAGTGGGGAATTGAATTGCTGCTGAGGTCACGTTGCGTCAATTTTTCAGCTAAATATTTCAGCGAAACTATACAAGGCGGGTAGGGTATGGAGGTGGAGGGGATGGTTGGGAGAAGGAGGATGAGAGAGAACGCAAGAGGAGGAGGAGAAAGCAGGAGGAAGAACGAGTAGGGAGAGGAGAAGGACTGAAGGAGGAGGAGGGCGGTAGAGGAGGAGGGGAGGAAGAGGAGAGAGGTGGAAAAAGGAGGAGAAGGGGACGTGGAGGAAAGGAGGGGAAGACGAGGACCAAAGGAGGAGGGGAAGAGGGCGGAGAGGACGAGAGGAGGAGAGGTGGAGGTGAGGAGGAGAGGCTACGTAGCAGGAGGAGCATACCCTCCCCTCCTCCTCAAGAGCTCCAATTTCGCGTTACGGAGATTTGTAAACGTCTTTAATGTTTTAACTACGGCACATTTTCTATAGTCCCTAATGTTCCCATGGTTATTTTCTTTAAACAAATTTGAATTATTTTATGAATAGGAGAGGTTAAGACACAAACGTTGAACCATTTTTTGCGCGCATCCTAAGGAAGTGATCGCTTCTTGTCTGTTTCTAACCCAAACCGGCGTAAAATAATCGCTGCGAAATATGGTATAGCCGCTATGTCTTCCAAGTTTTAGCTGAGATCTAAGCGGTAACCCGTATACAAATTTATGTGCTCCTAACGTCTCCATACAACTTTAATAGACATTTCAAGGTCGCAGGGCTCGAACACGATAGATGTATGGATTCCAACGGCAGCACCCTTTATAAAGAGCGGTACCTCTCGGCACCCAGCCTAGAAATCAAAAGTATTACTCTTGCTCCCCGTAAAGTTCCTTTTTTTCTGTCTTTTTGTAACTATCACCGGGTGGTTTGAGATAGCGCCAAGATGACCTTTAAAGGATCGGGCAAAAAAACGCATCATATTCCTTCTTTTTTTTCTTGCGAGGCAGTAACCAAGTTTCCCCTGGCCAAACCTTGTGTGCACTATCCAAGCACCGTGATCGCATGGAGACAGGGTTGAGATCTTCGGCCGGATCCACGCGAGGGAAAATCCCAGTTTTTCTCTGTCCCACCTGTCCCCAGCAATGCTAGTCATCCATGTGTCCTTCAATTTTCCCTAGATATTTTTCGCCAGTCTTCTAATCCCCTCTTTGTTATCGCAATGCCATTTTCATCCATTCCCTCATTCTCATCTGCAAAGCCCAAAGCTCCGGTGAACTCCATCACCCAAGTCGAGGAGGAGGAAGGGAGTAAGCCAATGCATTTCAATACCTCGTGTTCTATTGTCTCGTCTGCCCCTTGGCCTACGAAACACCGCCCATCCATTTCCTCGTTCTCTACACTATGTGTCTCAGTTCCCGATAGAGCCGTTGTAGCCTGAAACAATAACGAACTCCCTCGTGAATTATTATTCCAATTGAAACCGATCTTGCCTGCCTTCCTTCCACCCACGATTTCCTCTCGGCTTCCTTCACTACTTTTTCTTCGAAGGTAGTCTGCTCTGTCCCAGTACTTGAGTGTTGGTATATAAATTTCAGGTTTCGCGTTTGGTTTGTCCATTTAATGTTCAGGCTCTTTATATATAATGATCATATACATTGCTAGCTGTAGCGTGTTCGTTGCTGAGGACGGAAGGGATGCTACGACCGACTACGAGTTCAGGTGGAAGCGTTTTGTTTAATCCTCGTGCCGATGGGCTCGCGCCAAAGAGTATAGTCGTCGCCTCTGTTGGTAGCGGTGCTGGACGTATTGGCTGCTGCAGATAGCTGCCCCCTTGAAACGTCGCCTTCAAGCCTGCAGCAGGCTGCAGGGAATAGAGCGATTCTGTGAGCAGCAGCCGATGAGGGTCGTAAGTGGCGCCGTTGCACTTGGCGTGTGCTGCGAGCGGAATGACGCGGCAAAGAGCAGTGATTGCTGAAGACAGCGAGCGGGAATCGCACAGGGTATAGATAAGATTCAAGCCACGTGTAGTGGAGGCAGCAAACATCGGGAACAATTATTCAATAGTGGTGTGCCTTCGAGGTTTCTGGGTTCTATTCCCACTCGGGCGCCAGGGGAGATGTCGGCCAGCTGCGGGGCTGATGCAGTGTAATACCCGGGGTGACTCACGGATTGGAGAGCAGATGCCTGATATAGCAGTGATCAAGAACCACTGACCGGTCAGCGATATGCCTTGATAAAATGAGTGTGGTGCGCCTTGACTTGCTATGCTCCATCGTGGCGCGGTGCGGCACGCCCCACATGTTGTGACAGCACGCGACCGTGCTAGGCCATCACCACGCCACACAGATGACCACGGCGGTCGGGGCAACACTAGGGAACGCGGCAGCGGTGGAAATTCCAAACGTAGACTTGCCGAGTCGACGGGGTGAGTGAGGTGTTCTCTGCCCGTTGCTGGGAAATGCCGGTGGCAGACGGGCAGGGGCAGAGGGTGTGGCAGAGGCTACGGAGACTGGGGTCGAGGGAAATGTGTTCCTCGTATTCGTCCGAACTACCAGGCCGTATCGTACCCCGTGTCGCGGAGAACGTTCCCCGGGATGGCGGGCGCTCGAAGTCGATTACCTCGCCCGGGTCGCGAATTTGGGGAGCATTTGTTGTTTTGGACGGAAGTGATGGTCTCCTAACGCCAAAGAGTAGAGTCGTCATATTTCTTGGTGGCGGCGCTGAACTATTGGCTACTGCACTCGCTAACAGTGGATCCTCGATTGTGTCTAGTATTTCTTGAAATTCCAATTTACAGAACGCCTCTCAAACCTCGGAAGGTGTCTATTTCATGCCTCCCTGCACTCATTTATTGTGTAAACTCCCATGTGCCGCCCGTCCTAGTCTTCCGAATTTCCTATGGCAGGACTCAAAGCTCGACTGGATTTCAGAATTATAGATAGTACCAAGTTTACAGAACACAAACCTGGCGCCCATGACACCTTTTAATATTCCCCTAAGTGTTTCATATATTATATTTGCATATTGCCCTATGCTTTTTTTCTTCCCTTGGCATATTAAATTCCTCTTCAAATTATTGTTTTCTTAATTCAGGTATACACCCAGAAATTCAAACTTCTGCACGCGTTTTATTATAATGTCTCGTATTTAAAGTGGGTCCTCTTTTACGTCATTAAAGACCATTATTCCTGACTTGTCTCTACTGAATTTTAGGCCCAAAAAATCGCCTACTCATCACAGATTGGGTCAGCTTTTGTAATCAAACCCGTCTATCCACTAGCGGTACAATGTCGTCCTCGTAGAACAATCCTAATATAAATTGTTATACTTTTTCCCCTCTCTCAATATACGAGATATCAAAACCTAAATTGCACACTCTAAATTGTGTTTTCATTCTACTCAGGTATATTATAAAAAGCAGTGGCGATAATGGACAACCCTACTTAAGACATCTTTTTATTGCTACTAGTTCCGCTACCAATGGCAGGTGGCTGATTGCCATAATAAGTCATATATTTACCTAAAATGTGTTAATTACCTTTTGAACTATCTAAAATAAGCCTATGACTTCAACTAGAAACTACTGAGAGTCAACTAAACAACTAAACCAGACAGATTTTTAAAATAGTTCCAGCGCGTTCTCATGCAGCAGGAACCAAGTTGAGATTTGGAAAACGGGAGGAACAAAAGATGGAAAAACCGCGCGGGCGGGTTTTGGCACCAGCAGCCTGGCGCCTGCGCCCCGAGGGGTCATTGTAGCCTGCCACCGTGCTTCACACACGCCTCGAATATTTCTAAATTGAGTGGTTTGAAACCATTGTTTGATTGGGGACCATTGTTGATTTGGAATCATTGGATCCGTAAGTTTCCATTCGCTAAATAAAAAAGTAAAATAACAAATAGAAACTATAGTTCACCATCTTATTGCGACAATTAGCTCCCCACATTATGTCCCCCTGACCGTGTAGCTCACCTCCAGAAACGGCATTTGTGTAGCTTGGACTGGTTCCGTAAAAATCAAAAACTCGGATGGTATAAAAGTGTCGTTTCACGTAATAAAATCAGTTGTTAGTAGCGCACTGTGCTGTCTGTTTCTCGCCTCTTTGTCCCTGTTTTTTGAGCGCTAAAATGTATTCCAAATTTCAAAACCAACTAGCCCAACAATCTACTCTAAAGTAAAAACAGCCTGAAATTCTAAAAAAAAAAAAAAACACGCATTGTTCATTTTGACATTAAATTGTTGAATCGATTTTTTTATATTTAGAAAGGTAGTGTAGCATTCTAAAGGGAAGGGAAGTTGAGTTGTGGTATTACTGTAGGCGGTAATCCCACAACGCTGTTTTATGGAAAAGGCTATTCAGTAATGAAGCGTAATATTTACGCTCAATGATATAAAGCAAGCGAGTAACGCAGTGCGCCTCTTAAGATATTTACCTCGAAGGCGATAGATTGGGCCCTTAATTCAGTGCACGAATCTATTTGTTAATATATACTATATTATAACTTTTCCTTTATGTGATGTAGTTTGCTCTTATGTGGTTAACAGAAAACGAATTATACATTTATTTTCAGTGCGAGACGGATAGCGACTGTGGCAGTTCTGGTGCCTGCCAGTGCCGCGAACCAAGGGGTGATTTCCCCGGAAAATACTGTTTTCCTGTTTGGAGATGAGAAGTGATATTAATACTGATTCTTGACTGCGCGTCAAAAGTTGCCATTGCTTGCGGATAAATAAAAAGAAACAATGTTTTTAAATTTAATAGTGTGTCGATGGCCCCCAAGCTATTGTTCTGTTTCTCTAATACTGTTTCCACGGAGACAATAAACTAATAAAAAAAGTTTATTGTATATATAAGGATTTACGAATGTTACCGAAATAAGAAAACGGAGTTTTATGTTCTCAGAATCCTTTAGACAAAAGTTTTTGTTTATATAAAATTGTTTTTGAAAATGCTAAATCGAACAATACATCAAAATGCTAGCGTCACATTTAGCACAAACTATTCGACCAATATATTGTAAACGTAGTATCCTGAAAAAGAACATGCTCAGAAGACCGGCCACGCCATTGGCTTTGACAGCAGCTCCATCCTCGACACAGAAAGAAACTGGAGAAAGCGGCTCTTAATAGAATCTTGGCACATACAAAGTA
Organism: Ixodes scapularis; assembly: GCF_016920785.2. Classification (NCBI taxonomy): domain Eukaryota; kingdom Metazoa; phylum Arthropoda; class Arachnida; order Ixodida; family Ixodidae; genus Ixodes; species Ixodes scapularis. The sequence goes on from NW_024609879.1 coordinate 7,440,976, forward strand.
CAAGCAACAACCTGAACCGATCCACCGGAACGCTTCCAAGCAGCTATATACACGGGCTAAAATGCGCCACACACAGAAACAGAAGAAGAAAACAAAGCTAAGAGAGAAGAGAAGAAAACGACGACAGGTTGCTACCCTTGGGCCCATATACAGTCACCCGTGAACAAGGAGCCGAGCTGGCTTCGAAACGTCGGGCGCATTGAAGAAATTGGTTAGAGTCTACGTTGTACTTTTTCTTATTACTTACCTAACCAGGCGGAGTACCCCCGAATTGTTTACATTTAACGTAGTATCCTGGCCCAATAATTGGCTGAATGCCGCGATATACGCTCAATATTCGTGAATATTGAATACAGACTGAAAAACCCGGCGTCCAAGTTCTGGGAGATCTCGTGGATAAAAACAGTGCCCACATGGTCTTTGAAGAAAAGTAGGTCGCCAATGTAGACGAAATACACAAGGTCTAGCCTTTTTTTTTTTCAAATTTTTATTTTCTAAAACGTAGGAATTAGTGAATAAAGGCGTTCCTGACTAATTTTGAAGAAACAAATATTCCGATGATGTCGGCGTTTGAAATCAAAACTTTTCTAGTGCGACCGTCATGGCGACGCCGAACTTTCGCATACAAGTGATAATAGGGTATAACAGACTTTTTTCTATATACATTCTTGTTGAAACGGCAACTCTTTTGCGTCTCAATCCTTCTCTGTCTCAAACCTGCTTGCCAAACTATTTTACGAACAATCTGTAACGACAGCGGTAAACGTAGAGCGGAATGCGTTTAAAGAATCAACCTTTATAAAAAAAATATAATGTCACGAATGACAAAAAATGAAGCGGATAATAACTAGAGAAACTAAACGCTTGATGGGACAAACTTGTGCCCAAAGTAAGATAGAAAAATGCTAGCATCGCAGCCGTCGATGTCGGCGAAACAGCAGGATCGAACGCTGGGGCGAGACTGACTCCGGCTCACTACGCGGAGCCCCCTACGCAGACACGTGGGCTTCTCGAGTCATCGGCGTAGAAGGTTTGGCGCGTACAACATTCTAATCTCGAATAAGCAAAATAGTTCTCGAATTCGCCAGAATGCCAAATTTACAGAAAAACTAAAATGTACTTGCGTTGTTAGGAATCGAACCTCGGCTTTTTGCGTGGGAGGCAAGCACGGTAACCGTTAAGCCACGGACGCGCTGCCTACTCGGCCAGCTGCGCGCGCGGCATTGCTCCCCTCCGCCTTTCAAAAGTGCGTTGCCCCGATGCAACACAAAACAATAAAAAGAAAAGCAAATAAAAAGAACGGTGAACTAAAGAGCCGTTGGGAACATATAAGGTCCACACGCGTAGAATCGCCTGAGTCGAACGACGTGAACCACTTCGGGTACACGTCAGCTGGCTCGTAAGGTATGGTGGCGTCAGGCATCGGGGTCACCTTGCGACCATGCATCCGTTGGAATGGTGTAACACCAGTGGTCTCCTAGACCGCTGTGCTGTAGGCTGAGGTGACATGCGGCAGGACCTCGTCGCACGTGTTGTGTTCCACGTAGACGTACATGGACATCATGTCGTCGATGGTCTTGTTTAGGCGTTCTGTCAGCCCATTAGTCTGAGGATGGTGCGCTGTGGTTCGCCAGTGGTTCGTGTGGTTGAGACAAAGGATCTCTTGCTTCAGCTATGCCATGAAGGATGACCCTCAATCTGTCATCGGAACTTCGGGAGCGTCGTGGCGGAGGACGACCGACTCGATGAAAAACTTGGCGACTTCCACAACGGTTCCAGAAATAAGGACTTTCGTCTCGGCATACAGCGTGAATTAACCTGTGGCGACGATTGTTTCGCGGTTTCCCGGCGTTGATGGCGGTAAAGGGCCCAGAAAATTCATTTCGATTCGCTGGAACCGCGCGGCCGGGGCAGGAATTGACTGCAGGAGACCGGCCGGCTTTGTCAGCTGTTTCTTGCATTGCTGGAACTCGCGGAACGATCGTGTGTAGAGGTTAACGGTCTTCGGAAGGTAATAATAATATAATAATAATAATAATATTAATAATAGTTCTTATTTTTACCATAAGATGATGGTGGCGATCAGGAAAAAAAGCTGTGAGGTACAGCTTGACGGGTTCCTGACCGCTTAGAGCACCAGCGACCAAGTGGGGAAATAATACATCAATCAAAAGAAAAACACAAACGTAAAGAAAATTATCGCTATCACAACATGTTAAGCACAATACCTTAGATCATTACAATGTTGACATATAGGGCATGACGGATAAACAAAACGAAAACAAATACAAGCTCAGCGTGTTAAGAACGAAACACAGAGTAAAGAGCGTAACTACACTAACTATCAGTGAAAAAAGGGTGGCCTCACTTCACTCAACGATAATTTGCCCCAATCAATACCTTTAGCTAAAAACAGATTAAATAATTTAGGAACAGCGTATTTCAGCGTTTTTGTGACAGTTTGTTCTCGGTGTGACCACCTCCCAACTTTAAGCTCCGCGGGTAGGGTAACTATGAATATGTTTCGAGATTTGTGCAAGATTTGTAAAAAAAAGTTCGTATTTTAATTTGCTCCACTTTTAGGCTAGTGGCAAGCCTGTAATCGTATAGTGTGTGGACATTTTTGACATAAAATGTTTTGAATAAGCTCGCTGTATGAAAGTCAAACGGAACATCTCCTATATAGCTCTAAGTGCTTTCTTTTAGAGCACTGCACGGGCCGGAATTTCTAGGCCCGGCCCGACCCGGCCCGGTAGAGACACGGCCCGGGCCCGGCCCGAGCCCGACAGAATATTTTATTTCTAGGCCCGACCCGACCCGGCCCGGTAGAGACACGGCCCGGGCCCGGCCCGAGCCCGATAACATTTTCAAATATGAGCCCGAGCCCGGCCCGAGCCGGGAAACTGGGACCGAGGTTTTTATTCCATAAATATGTCGACTTAGAATATGTATTGTCGAGAGTATGGGTGAAATATGCGCATCATTTGCGACAGTCTTTAAACTCATGGCACATCGACAGTCCTTGAGACAAAAGTGGGGAACTTTTATTTGTGAATTTATTGAAGCGATATTGCACTTTTCGTTGTTCTATTCAATTCGTTTAAGAGAAATTTCCTTCCTACATATTTTTGTGGAGAAACAATAAATTGTCCATGGACTCTCTCTTCAGGCAGGTTCGTCTTGCTTGCATAATGTAGCCCGCCGCGCTAAAGTTCCGTTCGCTGCTAGCACTTGTAGCAGGGATGCATAGGATGCGTTTGGATAGAATGGACAGTTTCGGGAATTCTTTCTCGTGCGCTCTCCAGAAGTCACAAAGCTCAGACACTCCTGAGCACGAGTAGTCTTTCTTGCCGTGTAGATACTCCTCCAATTCGTCCGTGGCTACCTTGTCCTCCTCCGCGTCACACCAGTCTTCAAACAAACCCTGGCACCTTCTTTTTGATGCGGGATCTCGAACGTCATCGTTTGTCTCATCTTCATCTTGGGTCATTGCTTCGGTGACACGGGCAAGTAGCTTTCTGACGTGCGCGTAAACTTCTAGGCGCTCGTCCTCGGACAACATGCGAAGTTGGCGGAACTGAGGCCAGAGAAATGTGGCGGTCTTGTGGAGGAGGAAAATTTTCAGCTTCGTGTCCAGGAAATGGCGAGCACGGGACTTGATCTTCTCGATTTCCACTGCCTCTACAGCAGACACCGCCGCACCAGGTTTAAGATGTTTCTTTAACGCAGAAGCGTAAAGGACAACCAGAGGAAGCGTTGGACGTTTTTCCTCTTCGAGCGCGTCGGTAGCATCTTTGAAGGGTTGCAGAAACACGATTAACTGGTTGAGTGTTGTCTTGTTCACGCTTTCCATCAATATATTGTTCCTTGACTCCAGTAGAGCTTCTATCTCCTCGAACTGAGAGCAGACGGACTTTAGCATGGATACCTTTGAATTCCACCTGGTGGGGACTTCCTGACTGACAGTTTGCTTTAGCTGGCTGGCTAAGCCGCTTTGCTTTAAAAAAGTTACAACGGCCTTTGTCGCCTGGACCGTTTCGCTAACCAACGGAACCTCGTTGGAAACAAAGTCCTCTGCAAACGTGTTCCGCAGAACAGTGTTCAGCACGTGTGCACTGCAATCCATTCTCTCATAATCCTGCAGTGCGCACACAATATTTGCTCCTTGATCGGTCACGAACGCTGCTTTTTTCAAAGCGGCATCACGCACTCCCAGCTTCATGAACCTACGCACTAGTTCCTTCCGAATGTTGTCCCCGGTCTTCCGTTCATCGGGAAAGTCGCACGTGAACACAACACGGCAATGCATGCTCCAGTTTGCGTCGATATAATGCGCGGTAGCTGTTGTGTACGAGATCTTCTTGAAATCGTCCGTCCACATGTCAGTCGTAATGGCGCACCGGCCTTCATTGAGCGCAAGTTGGATCTCGGGCATGATGCTTTCTTTTAAAGCCGCCGCAACTTCGGCGACTTTTCGCGACACAGTTGTGGGATGCGGTAGAATATCCTCGGCGTTGACCTTTCCGTATTTAGCACCGATCTGAATCAGCTCCTCTGCAACGGCCTTGAAGCCGCTGCCGCTGACGACATCGAAGGGTCGCATGTCTTTCGCACAGAGACGCGCGCACGCGGTTGTCACTTTCTCCTTGGCGTCCGCAGGCACGGGAGGTTTAGAGCATTGAGATGATAGAAAAGAAGTAATACTTGCGCTGTTCGATGAAACCTTGCATTTGTGACGACTGAGATGAGACGTCCCGGTCTTTGAAGAATCGTAGACAAAGAAGGATTTGCACGAACGACACTGAACATGTCCTTTGGGCACCGACGTTCTGGAGTCCACGACTGTGAGAAATTTTTCCCATACAGAGCTTTTAGAGTTTGTCTTCTTAACAAGTGTGTAAAGTCCGCAGGCGATGCCATGCTTAAGCTCGCCGATCGTCGATGTTGGCGTACCACCTTCCATTGCTGCCACCCGGACGAATATGGCGCAGGCGAGAGCCCCTAGCAACGGCGCTCACGCCGGATTGGTTAACTCGTGGAGTGACGCTGCCGCCGTCAACATAAGCAGCGGTTACATCGCGCTCCGAAGGGGTGGCTTAGCTTCGTGGTAAGATATCTGCCTCGTACGCAAGGGGACACGGGTTCGAAACACCGTTGGGGCTTACTTTTTTTTTTTTTTTCTCGAACATTTTGCTTTGCTGATGCATTTGGCGACATGTACAATTTTTTTTCTCGAACATTTTGCTTTGTTGAGGCATTTGGCGATATTTACATTTTTTTTTTTTTTTTTTTTTTGACACTAAAGAACCGAATGTTGTCGACGAAACTTCGCTGGGCTAAATGGTGTACGTGGGACTCCCTTTCCGGAGGTGCAATGGAGGCAGCGGGGCTTGGGTTGCCGGCTGGACACCGCGAAGCGGCGTGTACGGGGAGTCAAGTGGGTTAATAGTCCTGTAATGAGCAGCCGCAGACTGTCGCCGCGAAGCAGAGCGAACGCAGGCGGGGAAGTGGCTTAACACGCCCCCTGTGACACGCGCCGTCCGAATTCAAAGTCCAAGTTCGCATCGCAACCGCGCGTTGCTATATGTGTGACGGCGGCAGCGTCCATCTCCACGAGCAGCCAAAGCGGTGTGAGCACCGTTGCTAGGGCGTCTATCGCCTGCGCCGTGAGGATATGCCACTGGGACAGAGAGGGACAGTATAGAAAATAAATGATAATACAAGGAAAGTTTCGTTGGAAAGATGGATTTGTCAAGCGTATATTTTTCATTGGACTGTTGGTAACACGGGCAGGATATAGGTCGATTCTATTGGTCATTTCGAACCCGGAAAGATTCTAGAAGAAAAGAAGAGACAATCACAATCTCGCTATATTTTGTCTCATCCTACGATGGACTAAAGGCCAAAGCCACAGGCCGCCAGGTCCAATCACGTTACACGCTATACTATGACACGCTTAACATTGATTAGGGGTGGACGAATGATGCTCCGAATCCAAAAGCGCCGCATCATTTCTGTAGCTTCGACGCTGCAAAGAGTCTATATGTCGTAGCTTTCTTTGCGATGTAAAATTGTTGTCACTCAGTGCTCTTCGATTCGAACCACTGTCCACCCGTCCCCTCATCAGTGATCAGAAACGCGGGCCCCGATACGTGCATCGAAGCGAAATAACGCACAATTTCTAAGTGGCTCGTGATTCGATCTGGCGGTTCGTAGCTTTAGCCTTTAGTCCATCGTAGGGTGAGACGAAGTATAGTGCATCTTCAAAAGGCTGCATAAACAAAAACAATTATCTAGGGTATGTTAGCTTATCTTTGGTGGCATTGTAAGGCCCCCGCAGAAAGTACAAAGTCGCGGAAACGTTTTTCTTTCTTTTTTTTTTTTTTTAGTTCGGAAAGCAGAGGAAAAAGACAATCATGTTGTACACTGCGACCGGAGTGCCCTCATTTTCTTGCCCGCACTCTCCCCCTATGCTGGTGGAGTCCATGTTTCCTTTTATCCGCTTGAAGGCTTTCTAACTGCGAGACACCTTCTTGTTAATATTTTTGTTAATACCTCGCGTTTTTTTCTTTTTCAATGAACCTAAAAGATTAATGTGAAAACTTTTTGTTATCAACAATTTAAAATTTACGGCACACAACTGACCAGGCACGGCCCGGGCCGGCCCGGGCCGACGAGGCCCGGAAATTTTTTTTTTCAAGCCCGAGCCCGGCCCGGGCCCTAAAAAATACGTGCTACCCGGCCCGAGCCCGGCCCGCGGGCCGGGCCGGGCCCGGGCTTTCGGGCCGGCCCGAGCCCGTGCAGGGCTCTACTTTCTTTTGCAACACATGCAGCTTTTCTAGAGTAGTAAAAGTCGTTGTACCCCAAACTAAGTGGCAGTAACACCTCTCACGAATTCGGGCCAGCGTACGGTTGTAACCAAGGTGTTTTTGCTTCATCAAGCATTTTTGATGAAGTATTTTGTATTTGTATTTCGATACATATTTGCATGTATTTTGCCCATCCCTGGAAGTGGCTAAAAGCGACCCAATAAAACTTTCTAATGTTGTGTAAACATGAATTTTATACATTTTGCTGGCCATCATGTTGTACGAGTTAGGCACACAACAGGGCATTTTAGTAAATCGTTTTCAAAGGCCCGCTGCCACTTCAGGCCCGCGCATTCAGAGAATGCATCGAAGTCGCAGCGCGAGCTCCCGCTAAATATAGCGTGGCCTGAAAACATAGTCTGCTAAAGTTATTTAATAATTTGTGCTCGCTGCAAGAAAACAGAGACCTGCAAGGTGCCTGCGCCTGGTACATCGTTTTCTTTTCCATCGATAACAATTTGAGGTAGGTTTGAGCGTGATAAACCGTCGTTTTTTTTTTTTTTGTTTTTTTTTAAGATGGAATGTTTTGTGAAGATGTAAGTCATCCTCACATATTCAAATCACCACATCTAGCGCATGTGTGTTGAGCTCCTTGATCAACCGAGAATATCTATGAAACTTTGCTTTAATGGGTGCGGGGATGCATCGCAGCTGCCAAGTATGCGTTTACTTTGCCACGGGCTAAACCAAAGACCCTCGACAGCTCAAATTCGGTGACTGCGAGGGCGCAGCCTTGCAGCTCCGTAAAACCTACCCTCGAGGGGCAAGGCTTGGCGTGAGCCAAAAAAATAGGGCAGATTACTCGACAGAAGCTGAAGATACCTGTAAGTCACGAGGTCGTTGCTGCCGCACCCATCGCCCGTCGCTCAGAAAGGGGATTTTCTCGGCTTCAAGCCGAGAAAATCCCCTTTCTGAGCTTCTTCTGAGAGGATGATCCTCTCAGAAGAAGCCGGCGCAAAAGGGGACCTTTCCCCTCGCCTCGCCGCGCTACAATACAAGAAAGAAAGAGGGCGAGGAGGACTTTCCGCAAGGCGGAAGAATATTTCTGCTGGTCCCCCTTTAAGACAGTTCTCATTGTACTATTTACAATTCCTCGCGCGCGGGCCGGGGCACTTGGGAAAATTGCAGATTATCTATTTCTTCCTTTGAATCGATCACTTTTGTGGCATCATGACGAACAGACTTACACCATGAAATCGTGAAAAATAATGGTTGATGATGAAATTGATTGGGTCCCAACAGTATAGAGCCACAATATTTAGGTTGCAAATTAACTGGGCGTCGTTCATGCGATGTGTTTACTTCCACGTTCGAATGTGCTGAGAATGAGTAGCCGAAAAGCGCAGGCTGCTTCCTGGAGTGGCCTGATATCTCCCCAACTCGGGAAAGGGAGGGGGGAGAAAGGGGTGGATGGTTGTGGGAAGGTGATAATATTTATTCTCACTAAGAGGAGTCGCCGGTCGTTAAAAAGTCAACTCGCTCATAACGGGAAAGCCTATGGGGCCACATCCATAGTAACCATGAGTAAAATGTGGTATACAGCTATGTTACTGAGAAGTTGCGATAGTGCAAACGACGGGGCGTTGTGGAGGCAAGTGAAGCAAAGACCTATCTTACGATTGTGCCGTCTTCATTAGAAGCAAGATTTTCGGTTTGCATCTTCAACCCCTCCTTACGCCAATCTTTCCAATTTCGGGTAAATCCGGGACAGCGTTGATCGCGCAAGCCCGCACCAATATTTAAAGGTCTTTATCAAGTTATCACACAGTCATCAAGCAGAGGTAAGGACGAATAAATACGCAAAAGAGTCCAAAATGAGATGAACAACCTATGAGAGGAGATGTGTTTCAAACAGTAATGAAGAGATTAGGGAAAGCCACTTGATTTATAAGTTTCAAAAATAAATGTATTATCAACGAACTGAACCCTTTGTTGCGCAAGCCAATCCTTGTGCAGACACGGGAATGGTTCCAGCAGCCGCGCGATGCCAGAAAGCGGCTGCTGGAACGAATCCAGCATACCAAGACCCCTCGATCTCCACCGACCTAGCGGCCTCGGACCTCCAGCTCAGGGGAAAAAGCGTTCAGTCGCGCTAGCTTGCTCAATCTTGCGGATTGAGCGTGCCCGCCTCAACGAGGGAAGACACCTGGACGTCTCAAGGTCGTTGTTGCGCTCGCAGCTAGCCACTCATTTCGCGGTTTTTGAGGTTTATCCCTACAGAAAAAGCCGACACGAAACGAGCCCCTGCCGTCACGTGATTTTTGGGAGAGGGTGAAAAGAGGAGGGCGCGAAGGCCATTTTCCTACATTGCGGAAAATGGTTTCGTTGGTCGGTCTTTAAGTGTATGAAAACGTCAGTTGTCATTTAGCGCCCCTTTTGTCTCCCTCTTCCTTGCTTCATTGTTGTTTTTTTTCGCGCTATGTATCCTCAAGATGGACAACCAGCTAGCCCCCCAAATCATTTCATTGCTGGGAACTTCAGTTCGTCATAAGCGAACCGACACTTCGATGGCTTGGGGCTGAGTCCGGCGGTATGTATGGCTATGTATGGCTTAGAGAACAGCTTAGAGTCGTCGCATGTGCGCGCGAAATCACTCAAAAACACTACGACGTTGTCAAGGTGGACGAGACAGCTCAGCCATTTCAGTTCTTCCAGTACGGTGTCCATGACATTCTAGACATTTGCTGGTGCCGTGCATAGTCCGAAGGGCATCACCTAAATCTCGTACAGTCCATACGGCGTAACAAAGGTTGTCTTCCCTCGGTCCCGTTCGTCGACTTCGATCTGCCAGTAGTCGCGCTTCAGGTCCAACGAAGAAAAATATCCAGAGTGCCGCAGCCGGTCTAGTGTGCCGTCTATGCGAGGAATTAAACAGACGTATTTCTTTGTCGCCGCGTTAAGCTGCCTCTAGTCCACACAGAACCTAAGCGTTCCGTCTCTCTTCGTAACAAGTACGACTGGAGAGGCATACAGACAGCTTGAAGGCTGGATTATGTTGTCGTTCAGCATTTCTTGCGCTTGCTCTTAGTTGACCTCCCTTTTTTTTACAGAGACTCTGCACGGCGATCGATGCCCAGAGAGCTTGTCGTCCTCGGAAACGAGGCGATGCTTCGCCACGGCAGTTTGGCGCACCTTCGACGACGTCGGGGAGCAGTCGCTGTTTTTGGCGAAAAGGTCACTCAGCTACAGTTGTTTCAGTCCTCGAAGCTTGGGTTCATGTCGATTTGTGCTGGCGGCGTAATATTTTGCTAAAGTGGCGACGATTCTTCAGCACTCGTGGCGATTATGGCCGAGTTCTGGAATTCTTCGACGTGACCCACAGCGAAACCTTTCGTGATGTGTTGCGTTTCTTGTCGGAGGTTCGTCACGAGGACTACAGTCCGTTCATTTTGAAGTTCAGTTACCCCCCTTTCGACGCCTACTCCTCTTCCCAGGAGCAATTGAACGTTGCCTTTCAGAACAACTTCGCCGCAAGTAGCTGCATCGGTCATGACGGGTATAACACTTGATCGCGGCATCAAGTTCACGTGGTCGGCAGCGACTCGGATGGCGAATCACGTTGTTTGGGGGCGGAGCGGATATCCGCAGCGTCAACCTATTCTCTCCAAGCTCGATGATGCGCTGTATTCGCACAGAACGTTCATGCCAAGAATGATATCTCTGGCACAGTCTTGTAGAAGGACGAACTTCACAGGGCACGTCTCGCCTTGAATCTCGACTCGGACAGTGCACCTTCCGACGGACGTCGTAACTTTTCGCAGGCAGCGAGAGAGCCTCCCACTCAAGACGGAGTAGTCTGCTCCGGTGTCGACGAGGGCCGATGCGCCGTGGCGGTCGATAACACCATTTAGGGTGTTGGGCACCGTTACAGGGGCGTCGCTGCGATGCGTGGCGTCGGGAAAGTGGGAGCGCTACGGCATTTTTAGATGATCTTCACTTCGGTCGGCTTCGGCGACACCACCTCCAGGCGTTGCCACGCTTAGTTTTCTCAGCGGGACAGGGGAGACAGGCTATCACGGCATGACCGACGGAAAGGCAATGCGGGACGTTCCGCAGTCCCAACGTTCTTCATCCCCCCAATGCTAGTGACGGCGGACGTCGGAGATATTCCTTGATGTCGCGAGGGCGTTCGCCGTACCTTGGGCGAGGATTGTTTGGCGCAAACCTTGGTAGGCTCAATTGGCGGTATGGGGACCTCCGGTGGATGTGGTCAGCCTCACCACAGTGGTAGCAAAGTGGGCTCCTCTCGGCCGTCCGACACAGGTCAGTTTTCCTTGCCACAGCATGTTCTGGGCGAACGTGCGCCCGATCTTCCAGGCGTCGAGGATATGCAGGTTCACTTCGGGATGGGGGGGGGGGGGGGGGGGGCGCCATGTACGGACGCGGGGCTGGTGGTGCTCGTCGGACCATTGCGGCGTACCTTGGGGAGGCTCTTCCTGTGCTGCTGCGGTGAAGGTAGTCTCGGGCTGGAGACTCGGTGAACTTCTTGTCGGACGACCTCGGCCTGTGAGAGTGAGGATAGGTGATCCGCAGCGGGGAGCATCTTCCGGAGCTCTTCCCAGACGACTTCATGGATGATGTCGCGAATTCCGGGGATGCTAAAGCTGATGTCGTAGCCCGACGCAGCAGAAGCAACGATGCTCGAGTGGCGATGGTGGTTACTGGCTCTTGCAAGAAGGGCACGTTCCATGTTCGTGGCTTCCGTGACGAAATCTTCCACGGTGGATGGAGGGGTTCCGAACAAGACCACCGAAGATGTCATCCCTTAGGCCTCGCATCAGAATCTGCGGCTTCTTCTCGTCGGTGGCTTGGGGGTCGGCGCGAGCGATAAGACTTAGAGCATCCTCAATGAAACTGGTGACAGTCTCGTTTGCGCCCTGGGTCCTCACTTGACGAAGGTCCTCCGCCCTCCCCTGTTTGCATTGGTTGGTAAACGATCGTCTCAGCGGATCTTCGCAGGTGGTCCACGAGGTCAGGGAAGTCTCGCGATTCTCGAACCAGTGCCCTGCCCTTCCTTCCAGCGCGAGGTAAAGACATTGCTGGCGCTGTTCGTCCGTCTATTGGTTGTGGTGGGCCACCCAGTCGTACTGCTGTAGCCTGTCCTCGACTTCTTTTTACATAATTGCATTAACCAAAATCTCGTTCAGTGTCCAGGAGTGCCAATTTTATTAATGGGTGATTTTAATTATCCTAACATTATCTGCTCCGATACAAAGTCCCTATCCAACCCTTTATTATCTGAAACTAACGAGTTTGTTGACTTGAGTTCTGACTTCAACTTTTCCCAACTGAACACAGAGCCTACTCAAATATTCTTGACTTCGTCCTAACAACGCATACAAACGTCACATCAGCTATAACCTATCTGCCGTATATAAGCGACCATTTGTTTTTACTCTTTTAATTGCGCATTCCATTAAAACATATTCGTGATTATAGCCGAGCTGACTTTACGTCAATTAACTTGGAACTGTCAAAGTTTCTTGATGACTACTTGCCTAAGTTTTCAGATCACTCCGTGGAGTCAAATTGAGCGTTGTTCAAAAATGTTGCATTTTTAAAAGAGAAATAACACCCTCTAAAAAAATTCGTTGCAACACTGACTCACCTTGGTTTAATGCTAATCTGAGACGACTGCGAAACAGGAAGAAAAGACTGTTTCGCGCTGCCAAGTGATCTTCAACAGACGCTCGATGGTCAGCATACCACAAAGCTGAGCATGATTACACCTCAACTATTAAGAAAACAAAATCATATTTGTATCATCGCTACCTGCCTAGAATGTTAGCAACAAATCCTAAACAATTTTGGAGTGTCATTAATCCAAACCTTCATCCTGATATTAGTCTTCAGTCTTCTGAAAGTACAAATATATCTCTTGCTGATTGTGCAACGGTGCTAAACGATGTTTTTAGTTTGTTATTTTCAGCCTGTGATGTCAACCGAATACCTGCATTGCCATCCACTTCTTTTTCACCGATTAATCCTGTAACAGTAGACGATATTGGTTTTGCATTGGTGTGACTGGAATTATTAACACTATAAAACTTTCAACATGTGCCGGAATTGATAAAATCAACAGGAAGTTTTTTAAAAAAAAAAGGTAATGTGTATTGTTCCCCAATTTTCCCAAGCATTTATAGGCAGTCCCTTAACTTTGGCGTACTCCCGAGCGATTGGTTAGTTGGGAAGGTGGTTCCTCCATACAAACCTGGTGTAAACCATAATCCGCTCAATTATCGCCCAATTTCTTTAACCAGTGTGCCTTGCAAAAATTTTGAAAACGTCATATACTCCCAGTCGGTTAACTTTCTTGAATGCAATGACTTCTTTACTACTTCACAATTCATGGCTGTAGAAAAAAATTTACATGTGAGACTAATATCCTTCACATATAATCTTCATCACTCACTTGATGACCACTATGAAACTGGTTGTTTCTTTTTATATTTTTCAAATGCATTGATAAAGTTTCCCACAAGCTACAGCTTCCTAAATTGCAATCACTTAACACCGACTCACACATACTTAACTGGATCCACGCCTTTTTAACTAACCGCCTACAATTCGTTACTGCGAATAATACCAATTCTCGCACTGTTCCAATCAATTCCCGTGTTCCACGGGGCCCCGTGCCTTGGCCCGCTACTGTTTCTTATTTACTTGCGTTAATGAACTAATTGGTACTGAAAATCTCTTGATTCATCTGCCTGTTTGCTGACAATAGCGTAATATATAAACATAACTTACATATCTAACACATTACTTCTACAATCAGAACTTAACCAGATATGATTGTGGTGTAACCAGTGGCTAATTCAACTAACCACTGAAGAATGTAAATATATTAGAATATTACGTGGTTCATCTGTTTCACACTTGCAACCTTAACAGTAAGCCTCTCGCATCAGTGTCAAGTTACCAATACCTCGGCATGGCGTTCATACAACGTCTAGCTTTTCTTGGAAACTTCATGTCGAATACGTGATTAACAATGCTAATAGTGTGTTAGGATACCTTAAAAGAAATTTTTCTCTCGCTCCGTCCTCCCTGAAACTAGCCATGTACAAAACTCTAATCCGCCCAAAACTACCATATGCTGCCGCTGTATGGGACCCCTCACCCTCTTTAATAATTTCCCTTATTGAATCTGTCCAAAACCGGTCAGTTCGTTTTATCGTGTCGAACTATCACTGCACTGCCACGGCCTGCCATCATATAACGCATCGCCGTAATATCTTTCGTTTGTGTCTTTTCCATAAAATAGTTCATCAAAATGCAGACCTTCGTCGTAAACTAATTATACCACCATTCTACATCTCCGCTGGCATTGATCATAGTCATAAAGTCGGTATGCCAAATTTTTAAACTTGGTTGTTTCAAATATTCGTTTATTTCCCAAACAGCATTGGATTGCAACCACCTTCCCGCCTCAATAGCTAACATTAGTGATATTGTTTGGGTTAAGGGGGTTCTGACTAACATGTGCAGTTTCTAATTATTATTTTGATGTCCACTTTCCTTTTCAATGAATTACCTTGAGGGTATTTGAAATAAATAAACAAATAAATAAGGCTGACCATGGATGGACGCGGGCGTAAGCGCAGCGACGGGCAGGACAACAACGAGAGTACTGGTCATCGTCGCGGTCTCCTTTATTATCCTCTGCGTCAAGGGACCGAATCCCGGCAGTTGCTCTTTTGCAAAGGCGGCTTGATCTGGCTTTGACGTCTTCGGCGAAGCATGGGCTTCCGGGGCTAAGCACCTCTCTTGGCCGGGGTGTCTTTTAAGGAGTACGCTTTATGATCATGGAAGGCAATACCGCCGTTGCGGTGCGTTCTATGCCCGTAAAGCGTAAAGAATGTTCTACAGTGTGTAGAACATTCTAACCTAGATTAAGCAACATCCTTCTCCAATTCACCCGAACGCCACATTTAAAGAAAGAACCAAAAGATACTTCCGCTATTAGGAATCGAACCTTCGCTTTTCGCGTCGGAAGCAAGCACGATAACCGCTAAGCCACAAACTTGTTTTCTTTTTTTTTTTTTTTTGTTTATTGCTTGTTTTGACGTAAGCAACACAAGGGACGCAAACACATACAAACATGCACAAATTGTTAAAACGTGCCAACCAAGCGCAGCTGCCTCGAGTGAGTTAAAAGCGTTTGACGGAGATCAAATCATTAAGTATTCGCCGGCGGTTCAGCCAGCGCGCGGATTACCTCTCGAATATAGACAACGTTTTCAATGAACTAATCTCTCGCACAGCGCACATTTACATCCGCGTTATGTACACCTGTCCTAGTTCTCCACAGGCAGGAGGCTGAGCAGCATAAACATATTGTACGGGATACCACCTTTGTTCTTTAGCGGCAAGAAACGAATCTCCTACGTGGTAAGATGCATGTCTTTCTTCAGCCTGTGCTGAAGAACATCCCACAGGGACACAGCGTCCCAGCAGTCGACGAAGACATGCTATATACACTCGGGAACTCTACAGAGAAAAGATTTTACAGATCATGGTGCAAAAAAAAACATAAAGCACTTTCGTTCGAGCCCCGGTTCAACCGGAAGCGCGCCGCAGTGCAGTTTAAAGAAAAATGTTTTCGTCGATGGCCTGACCGGCATACCCTTTACCCTTTTAAGTACATCCTGCCCTAGGCCCTACCTGTACAATGACCTGTAAAGAGGATTGGGCTACAAAACGTCTGCTAGGTCTTTATACAGTCGTTTTCGAGGCACGCGGAACTATGATACTCCATAGAAAAGCGTGCCGCTAGAAAACCAACAGAAAGTACCATTTCACGGAGGAAACCTTGAATACAGGCGCAGTAACCGTCACCGATCGACACTACATACTCAGGTAGCGCATTATACACAGTCGCACCTGCATGACTGTACGCAAAAAGGAATCTTGCTGGTCACGAAAAAAACACAAAACGAGACACTATGTGTCGCATAAACAGAAGGGACAATCCCATACCGCCATTGTGGACAGATCGAAACAAGTTCATGTGAGCAGAACGCTCCCAGCATGAACTCCATATAAAAAAGCGAATTCTCTGCGCAGCCTCTGCAAGTTAAGGCGCGACATTGACATCACTTGCAACATATACCAAATTTTCGCGATCAAACATAAATTACAAACTGTAGCGCGCGCAAACATAGACAATTCTCTCCTTTTCCAACCTTCCGCTTTAGCCTTCCCTCTTTCCGTTTCTTCACTCCACAGTTGCGTTGATCCCGGTAATGCTCGAGCGGCACACCAAGATACTTTGCGTGCAAGGCTGCCCACAGAACGTTTGAAAAGACTTCCGGCTTGGAGTCCCAGTTTCCGTGCCAAAAACTCGCGCATTTCCGTCAGGTAATAACCCGTATTCTTAAAAAAACAAAGAAGAAACACGGACCGCCTCACGCACGCTGTCCTGATCGACGCAAAAAACCGCGACAGCAGCCGCGTAGGTCTGAACGTTTATCTCGCACAGCAAGGAAGACAGTGGGCAGCCTTACCTTACGAACGAAAGGACAGGCACACTTTCACTACCTTTCTTATTTACAAAAATAGACCCCATACAGTTGGCATACGCCGTTTCTAAACCATATAAGGTTGCAGACCTAACATTGGCGTGCTCTAAAATACGAAAAAGAACCTTATGCGCCACCCGGTCGAACGACTTCTCCAGGTCTAACTGCAACATAGCCAATTGGCAACCGAGACCATCGCAACAATCCAGAATGCTTCTTGCTACATGAATATTCGTAAAAATAGTACGTCCTTTAACACAGCATGTCTGATGCGGTCCCACAAGACTAGTTAAGTCATTCTAAGAACGCCTGACCAAGAAGTTAATAAAAAATGTATAGTCAACATTTGTGAGACGAACTCACCTGTAGGAGTCGACTGACAAAAGCCTTACGGGGTCGTCAACCTTTGCCATGAGGACAGAGTGTGTCCCCAAGAAAGATGGAAGCAAAACACGCTTACAATACGCCTCCCCCATCACCTGATACAAAGCATCAGCTGCTTCTTTTTCAAGCACCTTATAAAATTCCGCACCGAGGCCGTCCGGGCCGGGCGTTTTGCCAGCAGTTAGCACATCAATGGCCGTCTCGATCTCGCAGACTGTAATCGGCGCTTCTAATTTTCTGCCAACGTCAGCTTTCAAATCGGGCATCAAGGGCAAAAAATTATTATTGAAACTGTCGTCAGTAGTAGAGCTACGTGGAAATAGACCACAGAAAAGCTAAAAAAAAATGCCCTCTGAATAATAGCTTTATCGAGAGTTATCGTGTCATTATATCGTATTTCTTTAACCTCGTTCCGCTGCGGCTGCCTTTTTTTTTTTTTTTTCATCATGAAACGCCCGTTTTATTGGCTTTTCGCTTAACCACAACTTTTGAGATCGCGCCAGCACAACAACCCCGCGGTAACTTTTGTAATCGAAGACCTCCAGGTCATTTGTAATATTTCTTATTTCGTCCACAAACTCGCCTAGGTTCGCGCGTTCTTCGATTAGAAGGATGTTCAGGTGGCGCTGCCGCTCCTTCTTTTTCTGCTTCATTTGTTTACTGAGAATAGTACACCTTTCAATAGCAGTCATTTTAACTCCCTCTTTAAAACAATTCTCACCTCACGCCTTACAATGTCCGCTTATCCTCCTGCAGTTCCCAAATAGATCATCTACCTTTCATTTAAAAACGTTATCCTTCAAGAGGCAACTGCTCCAAAATGAGTTGCTGGGCGAGTTGGTTAGACGTATTAACTTAAACAGCGCAAATAAGGCAGCGCTCTTTCCCTCCTGTCGTCTCTTCTTTTTTACCCTATTTGCGCTGTTTAAGTCTCTAAGGCAGCTGTTCAACTTCCATAATGACCAGTTCCACGCAGATGTTTTGACTTTCCTCCCAAGAGTAAACATAACTAGAGCATGATCACTGAAGAACACAGGCTGAACCAAGCAAAGGGAGCACAGTGGAGCTGAATCCAAGGACATGTATGCTATGTCAAGTCGGGCGTGGCTCTTGAATTGAAAATGGGTAAATGTTAAGCGACAATATTATTTTAAAAAATAGCGCTGTGGTCGCGGCCAGGGGCGCGATTCAAGCGATCCTGAGGCGCGCATACAGATTTAGAATCGCCGAGCAAAATAACATACGTATCACAGTTACTGTACTCGTTAATAGTTTCGAAGAAAGCTTTCCGCTCGCGAGTCGGCGCGCCAACACAAATGACTCGCCATTCGACGTTATAAAATGAGAAGTCGCAGACAACAAAGCGGCCGCACAAACATAACCGCCTGGTGTGTTGATAAGGTGTGGTTGAGACGGTTATGTTTGCACGCGCAAACATAACCGTCTCAACCACACCTTATGACCGACAGCAGTTCCATCGGCATGCGCCACACATACGTTAAAAAGAGTTTGAAAAGTCTGCATCATGCAGTCCTCCGCTCTTGGCTCTCGACCTTTCTCTCCTGAACACCGGTGGTATCAAGCCTGTTATCAGCAAACAGTCGGCTCAGCTGGTATTCCTGACGCCGGGCTGCGAGCCCGCGTACATTAATCGTTGCCGCTCTTAGTAACGCTTCTAACATCACCGCCATAAAGGAGGATAAGGGACGGACCGCACGGCGCTTACCTGTCTTTCCCTTAATTGTACTCTGGCGTTTTCGTTTCATTGTCGCCGATTTGCCTCAAAATTGGTTAAGCACACGAATGGACGCTGTACAACTGTATCCCACATATTTGTGTCAATATAACTTTTCTTTGCTAAAGTTACAGATCTTTTATGAAGGTTAGTCTTTTTGTTTTTATTTACATATTTATTTGAGTTTTTACAGGCAACACTAAAACGTTATGCCGGGGGCAAGGACAAGTTCACTGCTCTAACTTGCTCTCGACTGATTGGAAGAAATTGGGTTAATGTCGTGAAAGCTCTTCCGGGCGCTTGCTTTGCAGCACGAAAAAGAATTATACATAGGACATACTCTCTTTTTTAGACTGCTTCCTCATTCTGCAGGTCTTCCTGTCCCGCAGGGGGCACCAGTGAAAGCAGGTGTTTGGAGAGTGGCGTCTCCACGGACCCTGAGCCCCGCAGGGGGCGCCTGCGCCTTAGGTGCTAGGTGCTTGGTGAGTAGCGTCACCACGGACCCCAGCCCCGCAGGGGCACCAGTGAAAGCAGGTATTTGGAGAGTGGCGTCTCCACGGACGCCGAGCCCCGCACGGGGCGCCTGCACCTTAGGAGGTAGGTGCTTGGTGAGTAGCGTCACAACGATCCCACGACACCACAGACCCTGAGTAAAAAGTGGCTAAGACCCACCCACGTCTGGCTGTGCGTGGCGAGCCCGTGTCCGGAGAAAAGGGCATCCTGGTGGTTGAGCCGAGCCCGGGGTAAGTTTGGACCCTTCGGGGCCGCCCCGGTGAGGCAGTACACCACTTCAGCCCCCGCTTCTCGTAGACGGGAGTCCTGGTAAGGCCCGGTCAGGATGATTCAGCCCAGTCGCCATTTCTTCTACTATCCCATCTTTCTCTTTTCTCCCCTTCCCGCTCCCTCACTTTCATTTTCTTTGGTGGCGAGGGCCAACCTTGTGTGGTGGCAGATACCCTTATCCTAATCACACTTGGGTATAGCACCTGGGCAAGTGCTAGTAGATCAGCGGTTCCAGCAAAGCCCATTTTGTTATGGGCTGCTGACTACTCCCTAAGTTGGGATATATGGTGGGCGACACACCGCAGGTGCCGAAATCCTTTTCCCATTTTATATGGGTACCAGAACTCAACCTTTCCTTGATCGGGCCCCGAAAAGGGTCCGGACCGAAGAGACAACATTAACAAACCCTACCTTGCCAATCATGAATTTTCATAAATTTATTGTAATCCACTTAGAAAACGAAGATCAACCACTTGCAAAGCTTTCCCCGTTCTTGGTGGCAAAGACCCTAGAAACTGTGATAGGAAAATCTTTTCACGCCAAAAAACTTCCATCTGGCGACCCGCTTGTGGAGGTCACAAATGATGAGCAAAGCAAAGCAATTCTTGCACTCAACCAAGTAAGAGTTTAAAAAGTGTCACTGACTCCACATCGCTCATTGAACAGCACGCAGGGTGTCATCTCTGAAGATGATCTCATTGGAATATCTACCGACGAGATAGTCGAGGGACTTCAAGATCAAGAGGTGGTCGCTGTGCGACGTATCACCATCCGTTGCGACGGTGAAGAACGGGACAGAAAACACATTTTGCTAACGTTCAACTCGACAACGCTCCCCTCCACTGTTAAAGCCGGGTATCTCAACTGCAAAGTCCGCCCCTACGTCCCCAATCCAAGGCGTTGCTTCCGCTGCCAGCGCTTTGGACATGGGTCACTAATCTGCAGAGGAAAAGCCACCTGTGCAAAATGTGCAAGCACTGACCACCGTTCCGACAACTGTGGCAACAATACCCATCTTTGCGTCAACTGCCGAGGAACACACCCAGCACATTCTCGCAGCTGTCCCCTGAGGAAGAGAGAGAAGGAAATTCTCTCACTAAAGGCCAAAGAAAATATTTCTTACCCAGAGGCACGGAAAAGATATTCTTTTATTTATCAAGGCTCTTATGCCGAGGCCACGCGCAGGGGACCGGCGCGGTCGACGGCGTCAACGGGAACGCAGACGTCAACGGACGACCTGCGTCCCCCCCATCCCCCCCTCAGTCCCCCTCAACCTCATCTGGAGTGGCACAAACCACTTCAACCCCAAAACAAAATGTAGATCCTATCGCTTTGGGGTCCATTCAAGCGCAGGGTTTTCAATCCCTGCGCCATCCAAAACCCAGGTGCCTCGAGGTCGGGGACTCCCTTCTCGTCCCTATGAAGGCGCCCGAAAACCTGGTGAGCCGTCGGCGTCACAGGCCCTTAGGGGTCTGTGACCCCGACGGCTCACCAACAATACAAACAAAAATTTGCCTTAAAATTCCTTTTGCACCCCCATAATGATGTGTTTTTGAAGGTAAGATACACGGTGTTTTCGATTTAGAAAGTGCCTCAGCTGTCCAAATGCATATGCAGTAAGGGCACTCGCCAAGCCTATTCTCCTCAGCTCTGTGCAGGTTAAGCTGAGTTAGTGTATAGAAGTACACGCTCACTGACAGCATGAAAAAGGCAGGGAGAAGTCTCAGTTGTTCCACCACATGCCCGCCTGCTACCTTCGATGACGTTTCAGCGTCTCATGAGCCTCGAGCACGGTGGCCTCGAGCGAGCACATCTGTCCAAAGCGGGGTGAAAAGCACAAGCACGTGCTCGAGGACGCCCAGCCATTCTCTTTTTTTAATCGGCTATACTACATATTTTTAGTACGACATATTTTTAAGTGAGAAAATGTATTGCAAATATGCAGTCCACTTTTGACCATAATACAGAATTCTGATAAAGATAACAACAGTTGCCATCCACCATTTTCCAAATAAGTGCTCCCGCCTATCGGAACATCTACACATGTGGTGCGTGAGTGGGTTCACGACTGAGAGGCTAGAAAACGAAGCGCTCACAAGGCTTGCCTGGCCCTTTCAACCATGCGGGAACATTCGTCGCAAATCCCTGATTTCTAGCCAAAATAATTTAGAATGAGCAAATCTTGTCCACGCCCGACGTGGACCATTGAATCGTGGTTCCCCCCTATTGTGCGAATCCTCCTTCAAACTGCGGTACCACCTTCAAATGAGCTATGCTGTGCTGCGGCACGCGTTCATGTTGCCTGCTTCAGAGAAAAACCACTGTTCGTGTTGAGGACGACATTCCACAACGTACAGGCAACAATGTTTAACGAACTAAAATAAAATTGATATTATTCAAGAGACACAGATAGGCTCACAAAGTGTCAACACCATGATTGTTGTTGTTCGTTTTACTTTTGCATACAAACAAAAGTGACTTCCTCTTTTCTCCAATGTACAGTAAAAAACCCTTATCTTCGTGGCCCTATTTCTTCTCGAATCGGTCACAGAGGACATAATCGCAGCCACTGAATTTCGCAAAATTAAAGGCCGCGAAAATTAAAGGTTCGCCAACATTAACGGGTTTACTATTCTTCACTGTGTCACATGATGTTAACATTTCAAGGAGGCTGAAGGTATTGGTTTAAGAACAAATTGACCTATGAAAAACTAAAAAATGCCCTTCTCCAGGTTAGGGAGGCGAGGTTTTTTTTGTGCTACCTATAAGGTGGCAAGTTTGTTTCGGCAGAGCTTTTGGTAAAACGGAGTCTCAAAAGTAGCTATACTTGGCATCAACTATTTTGTGGTGCATTTTAAAGCTAGAGTAGATTCCACAGTGCTTCAGCACAGCACTGTTGCGAGAGCATATGTGGTTTAGTATTGCATCCCATTTGCATGATCTAGAGAAACAAGCGCTGACAGAGTTGGAGCACTCCAGGATAATAACACGCCGACTGTAGAAGCTTTGAGAGATGCACACATACGAACTGTGCGTTTCTTAAAAGTGGATTCAAGCAAAGGTAAAAACAATATGTATACTTACGACGGCCATACTTGCCTTTCCCAAGCATGACCACTTTTCCCTCGGTAGCACCATCCAGTAAGAAGCACCAGCAACACGCCCATGAGACGCCGCCGACTCCTGGATTGAATGACGACCCGCCTGAGGTCTTGGAAGGAGATCCGGAACACTGCTTTAGGCCAGATGTTGTATCTGCTGGGGCAGGGACTAAAAGTAAAAATTAACAAATTTATCTGAAGCGCTACATTTCTATAGCATAAACTCTAGAATAGCCGTACTTGTTTAGGTCAGTGATGCGTTTTAATTAAACACAAATAGTTGGTTTATATGATGAACCAGCAGCCCCCGTTTTGCTTAAGTGTAACGCAGTGTGCCGACGGAAGCCGAAATAAAAATTTAAGTTACGCTCAAAGTTACGCCCAACTTAACTGTCAAGCATTCGAGTTACGTCCGACGTAACCCAAAATAAAAATTAAAGTTAACATATTTACTCGAAAATAGGTCGAACCCTATTTATTGGACCCACCGAAAATAATAAAAAAAATATTCAAATATTGGTCGACCTTTTTTTTTTGTTTTTAAGACCAGGGGAAAGTTTGGGCAAAATAAAGAAACAAACCTTTATTTACATCACTCTCAGCTAAATCACGGGGCGATGCCAAAAACTTAATCACCGTCAGAACTTCTGGGCATGTCATCGTCGTCCGAAGCTTCGTCAGCTTGGTAGACATCCTAGCAAATTCGCAACAATACCTTATTAACACCGTTGTAGAATGACGACAAGAAGAACCGAAAGAAGATGGAGACGGGCGAAGCGGCGAAAGACAAAATACCAAGGCGCAAGCAACGCCGCGAGTCGAGTCGCCATGAGCAGCATGCGAGTCGAGCCGCCTCAAGCAACAAAAAAAAAGTAACCTCTTTTTTTTTGTGCGCGTTTGCGAGGATGGCGGGCAAAGTGCATGGCGCATCGCGTTCCTCTCCCTCCCCTTCCTCGTTGCCCAGCGAGGGGAGCGCTAGTGGCTAGAGGCGCGATGGCGAAACCCCACGCCCGAGGGATGCACATTATGAAAGCAATTCGAGCGAGCGACCAAGGCGATGAGCGACGTTTTCTAGAAGCCCAAAAACCGAGCGACGCAAGCAGCGAGAGTGGGAAATCTTAGCCGCTCATTTCCGGCACTGGTAGCTCCTCGCCGTCGCTCGTCTCGTTGATCGCTATATTGCTTACATGCCGTTCAGAAAGTCGCTCGAAGTGCTTACCATTGCATTGGGACCAGCCTCGCATCCAACCGTAACCAGTCTTCTCTTTTTTTAAGTCGACCAGGTAGAAGTTAACATCGTACGTACATCGTTTTCAAGCATGGCTCCTCGTTCTTTGCCTCGATTTACATTTTCAGTGAACGACAAACCGTAAGGAAGCGCAATTATTCTAGCTCAAAATTGTCACGAACACTTGGCACGCATGCTTACACTGAACCGCACCTAACTTAATTTAAAAGTAGAACGAAAAGGGGACGAGACTCGCTTACCGCTTCACAAAAAGACAGACGCTTTCGAATCCTAGGCCTACCGGCCGAACTTCGAAGTCGTCGACGGTCCGGCGTTCGCACGAGGCGAGCCGGCCGCGCTGCGCTGACCCAGGCTGACCACACCTGGGTTAACTATGAGAGGCACCGTCGAGTTGAAAACCAGAGTCGCAGTAGAAACGGACCGCCAAGCATCTGTCCCGTACAACGAACGAGCCGACGTCCCCCACGCCGCTGCGTCTCCGCCATCTTCTCCGCGACGACGGGAAGCTCGGGAAGCTGGGAAGCAGAGCACCGGAAGCGGATGTCACTGGGCGACCGCTTTACGTTTCGCTTTTAGCCGACGCCGGTTTCAACGGGCCGTTTGCCGATGTCGATCGGTGACGCCGTATCCTGGCTTGGTGTCACGATCGGTTTGTTGCCGTGCACGTTGGCTTTGCTATGCGGTACGGCTGTGCGGTTGTCGAATACTTGTGGTGCACATTATTCGAGACAGTCGCCCCAAGACGTCGCCGTGGAGAGTTGACCGAGGAATGTGTGTGAGCTCAACGTCGGTCTGTGTTCCGTTTCGACATGTATGGTATATGTAACGATACCGGTGGTAAATAATGGACGTTTTTGTTGAAAATGGCGGTCGCCTTTCTGCATATATGATTTGGTGATACCGGTGGTCCTGAGGTATAAGCGTTGTGTTGGAAAAACGCGGCCGCCTACGTCATCGGACGCAAAATCATACCAGCCGCACTGAATCATATCGGCAAGCAAACTGGCTTCCAGTATAGACAGACGCGGAGCCATAGCGGTGCCGGTATCTCCAGTTATGCAGAACCCCAAACTAAACTAGCTGAAAAGAGTCAAAGTACAGGCTAGCTGGTGGAAGTCAACCATTTCGTCGTTTACCCTGAGACTGGGTTTTTTTTTTTTAAGAGCAGAAGTAACTGAAAAAACAGACAGGTCTCAAGACCTGTCTGTCTTTTCTGTTACTTCTGCTTTTCAAAAAAAAACTCAGCCTCAGGGTAAACGACGAAATGGTAAACTAGCTGCATGCATAATAACAAGAAATTAAGTTTGTGTCATGTCAGAATTGTGAAAGCAGCAGGTATGTTTCTTGCACTTTTTTTCCAATAGGGCCTGATTAAGCTACCCTATTGAAAAGACTTTTTACCGGAATTTCTTTTCCAGTAAAAGAGTATTTTACTGGATTATCGGACTCCTTTCACTTCCGGTAAAGCCGGAATTTGCTGGAAGGTTACCGCATAGTTTGCCGGAATGTCACTGGACGTTTTACCGGAATTTCATTTCCAGTAATTAATTTATTTTAATGAATTATGCACCTGTTTTTACTTCAGTACCCTGTTGGAAAATTTCGATGATGGAAAGATGACGGAAAAGGCTCATACAAGCGTAACCGTAATATGGGACATCCTATACAAGCGAATCGGCGGATCCAGTATAGTGGATTAGAGCGGAACGATACAGGTAGGCGGAACCATACAAGCGTGTCGTATTATGGGACATCCTATACCAGCGTAGTGGAATATGGCGGAAACATGTAGAACCATACATGCATAACATAATATGGGACAACCTATACCAGCCAAAAGGCGATACCAGCACGGTGGAGCCATATGGCTCCAACATGCTGGTTTCGCCTTTTCACTGTTGTACAGGGCGATTTAGTTTTAAGCTTTACATATATGTTTAGAAAGGTCGTGAAAGCTAAATCAATGCGGTTTGTCCAGGCGAGTTATACGGCCAGGCGTACGTAGTGTAGGGTAGAGCACTGCACGGGCCGGAATTTCTAGGCCCGGCCCGACCCGGCCCGGTAGAGACACGGCCCGGGCCCGGCCCGAGCCCGACAGAATATTTTATTTCTAGGCCCGACCCGACCCGGCCCGGTAGAGACACGGCCCGGGCCCGGCCCGAGCCCGATAACATTTTCAAATATGAGCCCGAGCCCGGCCCGAGCCGGGAAACTGGGACCGAGGTTTTTATTCCATAAATATGTCGACTTAGAATATGTATTGTCGAGAGTATGGGTGAAATATGCGCATCATTTGCGACAGTCTTTAAACTCATGGCACATCGACAGTCCTTGAGACAAAAGTGGGGAACTTTTATTTGTGAATTTATTGAAGCGATATTGCACTTTTCGTTGTTCTATTCAATTCGTTTAAGAGAAATTTCCTTCCTACATATTTTTGTGGAGAAACAATAAATTGTCCATGGACTCTCTCTTCAGGCAGGTTCGTCTTGCTTGCATAATGTAGCCCGCCGCGCTAAAGTTCCGTTCGCTGCTAGCACTTGTAGCAGGGATGCATAGGATGCGTTTGGATAGAATGGACAGTTTCGGGAATTCTTTCTCGTGCGCTCTCCAGAAGTCACAAAGCTCAGACACTCCTGAGCACGAGTAGTCTTTCTTGCCGTGTAGATACTCCTCCAATTCGTCCGTGGCTACCTTGTCCTCCTCCGCGTCACACCAGTCTTCAAACAAACCCTGGCACCTTCTTTTTGATGCGGGATCTCGAACGTCATCGTTTGTCTCATCTTCATCTTGGGTCATTGCTTCGGTGACACGGGCAAGTAGCTTTCTGACGTGCGCGTAAACTTCTAGGCGCTCGTCCTCGGACAACATGCGAAGTTGGCGGAACTGAGGCCAGAGAAATGTGGCGGTCTTGTGGAGGAGGAAAATTTTCAGCTTCGTGTCCAGGAAATGACGAGCACGGGACTTGATCTTCTCGATTTCCACTGCCTCTACAGCAGACACCGCCGCACCAGGTTTAAGATGTTTCTTTAACGCAGAAGCGTAAAGGACAACCAGAGGAAGCGTTGGACGTTTTTCCTCTTCGAGCGCGTCGGTAGCATCTTTGAAGGGTTGCAGAAACACGATTAACTGGTTGAGTGTTGTCTTGTTCACGCTTTCCATCAATATATTGTTCCTTGACTCCAGTAGAGCTTCTATCTCCTCGAACTGAGAGCAGACGGACTTTAGCATGGATACCTTTGAATTCCACCTGGTGGGGACTTCCTGACTGACAGTTTGCTTTAGCTGGCTGGCTAAGCCGCTTTGCTTTAAAAAAGTTACAACGGCCTTTGTCGCCTGGACCGTTTCGCTAACCAACGGAACCTCGTTGGAAACAAAGTCCTCTGCAAACGTGTTCCGCAGAACAGTGTTCAGCACGTGTGCACTGCAATCCATTCTCTCATAATCCTGCAGTGCGCACACAATATTTGCTCCTTGATCGGTCACGAACGCTGCTTTTTTCAAAGCGGCATCACGCACTCCCAGCTTCATGAACCTACGCACTAGTTCCTTCCGAATGTTGTCCCCGGTCTTCCGTTCATCGGGAAAGTCGCACGTGAACACAACACGGCAATGCATGCTCCAGTTTGCGTCGATATAATGCGCGGTAGCTGTTGTGTACGAGATCTTCTTGAAATCGTCCGTCCACATGTCAGTCGTAATGGCGCACCGGCCTTCATTGAGCGCAAGTTGGATCTCGGGCATGATGCTTTCTTTTAAAGCCGCCGCAACTTCGGCGACTTTTCGCGACACAGTTGTGGGATGCGGTAGAATATCCTCGGCGTTGACCTTTCCGTATTTAGCACCGATCTGAATCAGCTCCTCTGCAACGGCCTTGAAGCCGCTGCCGCTGACGACATCGAAGGGTCGCATGTCTTTCGCACAGAGACGCGCGCACGCGGTTGTCACTTTCTCCTTGGCGTCCGCAGGCACGGGAGGTTTAGAGCATTGAGATGATAGAAAAGAAGTAATACTTGCGCTGTTCGATGAAACCTTGCATTTGTGACGACTGAGATGAGACGTCCCGGTCTTTGAAGAATCGTAGACAAAGAAGGATTTGCACGAACGACACTGAACATGTCCTTTGGGCACCGACGTTCTGGAGTCCACGACTGTGAGAAATTTTTCCCATACAGAGCTTTTAGAGTTTGTCTTCTTAACAAGTGTGTAAAGTCCGCAGGCGATGCCATGCTTAAGCTCGCCGATCGTCGATGTTGGCGTACCACCTTCCATTGCTGCCACCCGGACGAATATGGCGCAGGCGAGAGCCCCTAGCAACGGCGCTCACGCCGGATTGGTTAACTCGTGGAGTGACGCTGCCGCCGTCAACATAAGCAGCGGTTACATCGAGCTCCGAAGGGGTGGCTTAGCTTCGTGGTAAGATATCTGCCTCGTACGCAAGGGGACACGGGTTCGAAACACCGTTGGGGCTTACTTTTTTTTTTTTTTTTTTTCTCGAACATTTTGCTTTGCTGATGCATTTGGCGACATGTACAATTTTTTTTCTCGAACATTTTGCTTTGTTGAGGCATTTGGCGATATTTACATTTTTTTTTTTTTTAACACTAAAGAACCGAATGTTGTCGACGAAACTTCGCTGGGCTAAATGGTGTACGTGGGACTCCCTTTCCGGAGGTGCAATGGAGGCAGCGGGGCTTGGGTTGCCGGCTGGACACCGCGAAGCGGCGTGTACGGGGAGTCAAGTGGGTTAATAGTCCTGTAATGAGCAGCCGCAGACTGTCGCCGCGAAGCAGAGCGAACGCAGGCGGGGAAGTGGCTTAACACGCCCCCTGTGACACGCGCCGTCCGAATTCAAAGTCCAAGTTCGCATCGCAACCGCGCGTTGCTATATGTGTGACGGCGGCAGCGTCCATCTCCACGAGCAGCCAAAGCGGTGTGAGCACCGTTGCTAGGGCGTCTATCGCCTGCGCCGTGAGGATATGCCACTGGGACAGAGAGGGACAGTATAGAAAATAAATGATAATACAAGGAAAGTTTCGTTGGAAAGATGGATTTGTCAAGCGTATATTTTTCATTGGACTGTTGGTAACACGGGCAGGATATAGGTCGATTCTATTGGTCATTTCGAACCCGGAAAGATTCTAGAAGAAAAGAAGAGACAATCACAATCTCGCTATATTTTGTCTCATCCTACGATGGACTAAAGGCCAAAGCCACAGGCCGCCAGGTCCAATCACGTTACACGCTATACTATGACACGCTTAACATTGATTAGGGGTGGACGAATGATGCTCCGAATCCAAAA
The DNA here is from genome assembly GCF_016920785.2 of Ixodes scapularis. Lineage (NCBI taxonomy): Eukaryota > Metazoa > Arthropoda > Arachnida > Ixodida > Ixodidae > Ixodes > Ixodes scapularis. Next base: position 7,469,926 of record NW_024609879.1, read on the forward strand.
GCGCCGCATCATTTCTGTAGCTTCGACGCTGCAAAGAGTCTATATGTCGTAGCTTTCTTTGCGATGTAAAATTGTTGTCACTCAGTGCTCTTCGATTCGAACCACTGTCCACCCGTCCCCTCATCAGTGATCAGAAACGCGGGCCCCGATACGTGCATCGAAGCGAAATAACGCACAATTTCTAAGTGGCTCGTGATTCGATCTGGCGGTTCGTAGCTTTAGCCTTTAGTCCATCGTAGGGTGAGACGAAGTATAGTGCATCTTCAAAAGGCTGCATAAACAAAAACAATTATCTAGGGTATGTTAGCTTATCTTTGGTGGCATTGTAAGGCCCCCGCAGAAAGTACAAAGTCGCGGAAACGTTTTTCTTTCTTTTTTTTTTTTTTAGTTCGGAAAGCAGAGGAAAAAGACAATCATGTTGTACACTGCGACCGGAGTGCCCTCATTTTCTTGCCCGCACTCTCCCCCTATGCTGGTGGAGTCCATGTTTCCTTTTATCCGCTTGAAGGCTTTCTAACTGCGAGACACCTTCTTGTTAATATTTTTGTTAATACCTCGCGTTTTTTTCTTTTTCAATGAACCTAAAAGATTAATGTGAAAACTTTTTGTTATCAACAATTTAAAATTTACGGCACACAACTGACCAGGCACGGCCCGGGCCGGCCCGGGCCGACGAGGCCCGGAAATTTTTTTTTTCAAGCCCGAGCCCGGCCCGGGCCCTAAAAAATACGTGCTACCCGGCCCGAGCCCGGCCCGCGGGCCGGGCCGGGCCCGGGCTTTCGGGCCGGCCCGAGCCCGTGCAGGGCTCTAGTGTAGGGACCTAATCGTAACGATCAGTCAGATAATTAAATACAATTTGTTAATTAACTTTTTAATTAGTGAGAATGAAAATATGGTTTCAATTAGAAACTTGCTGAGTCATTGAAAACCACAAAATCAACTCTTTTTAGAAGGATATGATGCAAGGGTAGCCTTTTACGCGTTCTGTAAAAACGCTTTATTTGGACGAGTTTCTAGGTTTCAGTTCCTTATCAGAGCTCATCTCTGCGCCCAAGGTCCTGTTCCCCCTTAGAAACGCAACTCACGTGCACAGACCGCGTAAATGTAGCTTTTACGGCTTTTTTAAAAATATCTGAAAAACATACAAATAAACACTCTTAGAATGTCCCCGAATACGATACGATTGTATGGTTCCTTCCCCGCTTGCATTGTTCAAGAAAGACTTGTGGACATCCAGCGTTTCATTGGAATGCTGGATGTCAGCGAGTCTCTACATCAGTGAGTGGTTTCAAACAAGCATGATGTTTGCACACCAGAAAGCTCTTATCCGAGGCTCACCAGGAGCACTAAGAGCAGAGGCAAAATGTCGTGACGTGGTAAAATTGGTTGCAGGTATTTATTTTTAGAAGACCTGCATGCAGCAAAGCTTAACTTTGCTCAAAAGAAGATAATTAAAAATTCAATACTGAACAATGGTGTCCCTTGAGCTGTCAGGCCAAACTCCCACTCTTGCCACTCAGGAGTTCCTAACTTGTGCGTAGAGGATCAGCACAACCCAGATTTGTGCTGCAAGCGCACCTGCAATATAAAAGTTGAATAAACATGAGATGAAATATGAGACGTTTACAATTCTCTGTAATGTGAAATTAGAGCACAGATCTTGAACAGGAGGATGGGAGGGTATGACCCCCCACCCCCTAACCCTCCTACTCTTCTGCTCCCTCCCATTTAGCGGGAAATTTCCCTGATTTTAGCGGGAAAATTTGCCCACTAAATTTAGCGGGTTAAGTTTTCCACTAAATTTAGCGCGGAAATTGATGTCACATGACCTCAACACAAATGCAGTTTTCCTGCTAAAAGTAGCGGGGAAAATGACGTCGCACGACCGTGTCATGTAATCCATAAGAAATTCAGTTTCTCAGCTAGACTTAGCGGAAATATTAACGTCACATGACCGCAACATTAATTCAATTTCCTGCCAAGTTTAGTTGGGCGGTTACGCCGACAGCGACGCCGCAAAGCGCGGAAACGGGTGCTAAGAGCTGCGCTAAAAAAACTAAATGCATCAGGTGAAATAAAGTGAAAATTAGAGATAAGAAAAAGAAAAGAGAATCTAAGATCAGGTTCTCAGATCCTTCCTTTTGTCCGTTCTCAAATGTTTTGATTTCAAGAAATGTTTATATCTTTATTCATACCCGAAGAACCCCTCCCAGTTTCAGCATGAATGCAATAAATCAATGCAGACTAGACCTTGTGAACTATAATGCACATGAAAATGAATGTTCGCCACATAGTCATGTATGAGTCAGTGGCTCAGATCTCTAAATACATTTGTATTGAGAAACATTCTTGAATAAAACTTCTGGGCTTTGAATTCGACAGTTTGTACTCCCATAAGGAACACTGTATGGCACTGATTTTTTTTTCTCGACACATCAGAAACAGCACAGCAGTGTCATCCTTGCCTACCTAACAAGAATTTGTATTTTTTTTTTAGCATGGCATGTGCTATTCTAATGCTTATACAGCCTCCTTTAACAAAATTTCCTTTGTAGAGCTTTCTATTGGTTCTTATTTAACTCGCATGACAGATTCGGTACCTTGAATTCTCACTCGGCATCAACAGTTTTATATATTAATGTAATAGGGAAAGACAAGTTGTATGGTCTTGAGTACGGCTCAACAAGCACAGATGTTGAGAAAAGTACTGAAGAAAACTCAAACGTCAAAATAAAAATAAGCTGGAATGTGGATACATTTAAGGACACGGTCATAAATACAGTAGCAGATTCAATGTGAAGAATACGTGTCAGACGCACACTCAAAGAAACCTGTTGCATCTATATTCATTCAAATTACTTCGCAGAACTCAGCGCTGCAGTCTCGGGTGCGAGTTCGCTGAATGAGTCCACTGAAAATGAGTGCAGACGGAAAAAGCAGTTTGATCTGCGAAAATGAGCATTACATAGGCAAGTGACATGGCATTATTACTGTTACAGTGCCGAATGTTTCAAACTGCCAGTCGCATCATTCTGCGAGTTCCATCCGTATATTACAGGGTTTGGCTCTCTCGAATGCTTGGCGAGAAAAATTATGAACTGGAAATGTCTAGCGTAGTTCTAGAAAAACTACTTCCAGAATCCTAACTCAGCATCGTAAAGAATATAAAAAATTTCTAGAGAGAAGGTTAGTGCAGGAGTTGAATAAACTAAATACTTAGTTTTGCGAAACCATCTTGCCGTAGTAAACGTATAAAGTTCCCCTAGGTAGAGCTAGTCATTACGGATGATTGTGCCCATTGCATACCATAAAAATTTAATTTGCGACCTACAATATTTACAGACTCAACCAACTCTGAATAAGTGGAACACTTGGCACTAAAGATTGGTCTCACCGTGACTGTCTGCAAACATCCACATAATAATTTCCATAAACCTATGCATTTCAAGAAAATATTTGGAGCGAGCTGTTTAAACTGCCATAACACTTTTTAACACTAATAGAAAGCCTGTAGTGGGCCATAACTTAAGCAGTTTTTACTTCATTATGAAGGGCAATAACAAATATGTGAAGCTTAAAACTAGGCCTGCACTGAATTGCTTTCTTAAGTTGAACGTGCTATGCTCGGTTCAATATATTATCTTTGCAGAGCTGACAATGTGCAAGTTCCCATTTTTTTTATACTTCACATCTCCCGACTGCTGGGTGGGGTAGGTACATAAGATTAATGACACCAACGTAACACAATGATTATTTTAAGGATTTGTTTGGGTATGGCACTAGCGAAGCCATCTGCGGGAAGTTATTTCTGTGACTCTGTCGAACCTACATCCGTGGGCTTTAAGTTCACATGTGAATCATGTCTGCAGACGCCTTTTTGTAATTGGAACTCCATCCAACCCGAGATTTGAATGTTTTTTGCATTTTAGGCTTAGTAGTGCTTTTGCTGTTTCACTTAAGAATAGGTAAGAATGCTTATTTCGAGTAGCATACCTAACACTTGGTGGCATGAGGACTTCCTTGTCGTGATGCTAATCGAAAGTCACAGGCACGGAGACACTGTGATGCTCTTGTTGCTGGGATTACCTCCCCCATGGTCCTGGCCGGACCACAGAAGAAGATTGAGTCCAAGCTTGTGGCCACTAGGATCCCCAGATCTTGAGGCAACCAAGTAGCTGGAAATAAAAACAAATCACAATCAAGTACTTGGCAGAGCTACATTAGAATGGCTAGCATATTCTTTCGTGATCAGCTCATAGATCCTTTTGCTTTTATACTTTGTACTTGTACCTATTAAAAAACTCCTCCTTCACAGCCACAGTCATAGACACACCCCAGGACAAGGCCACATAGGCCTTGAAATGATGGGTACTGAATTAAGGCGAATGATCAAATGCATTCATTTAACCCTCTTTCACCCCAACCTGGGAGATTTCTGTCAAATATTCACATTTAACTCTAAAGACTATAAAAAAAAACTACGGTTGCAATGCAGAGCCGTATAGTGGGAGAGTTTAGCCAGTGGGTGTGGTGACAAAGGTGGCGGAAAGGAGGAAAGGGAGGAGAGCGCCGAAGGAGGGAGAGAGAAGGCAACAAAAAGGAGACGACCGCTATTTTGACGCAACGCTGTTGGCGCGGAGCACTGTTGAGGCTATGTGTCGTCTGCTACTGGCTTAATTCATTTTTGCCTTTATAAAACTTTGCGTTTAAACATGGAGAAACTTCATTCTTTAGGTTTTTAAGCCACTGAGGAATAACACTATATTATTTTATTGCCAGAGCCTGCCAAATAAAAGCAAAGGGCAGGTGTCTGGATAGAAAGAGTTTAGTTGGCGCACCAAGAGGCTAACCAATAAAAATGGGTACCACTCTGTGCAAAATGCCTAAAAAGCGTGCATCTCTACTTGACACTAACAGTGGCATACACTATCTATTTTACTGACTAAAGGGTACTAGATCATTATTTTCAGCTAACTAGTCAAACTAGATATTCTTGCCGACTTGCTTTTTAGGAAAATTTTTAAATTTACAAGAACTATTAACACAACGGCTAAAAAAAAGCAATGGCAAAACCAACAATCGAATTCGCCTGCTCTCCAGTAGCACGACATCTATAGATGGAAGACCTGCAGAATGAGCAAGCAGTCTAAAAAAGAGTATGTCCCATGTATAATTTGTTTCCATGCTGCAAAGCAAGTGCTGGAAAGAGGTTTCACGACTTTAACAACATTTCTTGCAATCAGTTGAGAACAAGTTAGAGCAGTGAACTTGTCCTTGCCCTTGGCATAATGTCTTAGTGTTGCCCATGGAAACTCAAATAAATTTGTAAATAAAAACAAAAAAGACTAACCTTTATAAAAAAATCTAACTTTCGCAAAGAAAAGTTATCTTGAACAAAATATGCGGGATACAGTTGTACAGCATCCATTTCTGTGCTGAACCAATTTTGAGGCAAATCTGCGACAATGAAAAGAAAACGCCCGAGTACATTAGGGAAAGACAGAAAGGATGCATACCTACAAGAAAACAAATTTAGAACGACCACGGGCAGGAACCTCTGGTGAGGCTCTCGGAGTGACTCCCTGCAATGGGCCTGCGCAGACCAGAGAACAAGACCGGTCAGAGCTTGCAGCCATAAGGTGCTTCACACCATGAAGTTCCAGAAGTAGCTGCAATTGGAAGCAAAGTGCAGTTCATTTCTCTGCAGAATGGAGAGTTTAATAGCTAGTATGCATTCATAAGGTGATACAGTCACGAATGCAGATTTTTCAATGCAGCACTATATCACCAAATTGTTAACCGTGCCGGGCAACACTAAAAACCGAGAGCATTATTCCAAACTATCTCAGTTTAAACTTAACCACGGCAGAAGCTGCAAGCCATGTGACCTTCAAGTTGGACGCCATGGTACGTCGAGCTTATAATCATGTGTCACACTGTTTTTGCTGCAATGGCTTGTAGTGTCAAAAGTGGTCCAGCTTAAAGAGATGCAAAGTACAGACGTTTGTGAGTGGGGCCCTGATCTAGTCTTGAGCTACATTGCGAGGAAGGACGTTTCAACCGGGATGTTTGCTGCCCGTATCCACACAACCAGCTTGTGGACAGCGATTGCTCGAGCCGAGTACATGTCCTCGACAGTGCCATTATTTGACAAGCAGTTTTATGAATATTAAACATGACTGACTTACAGAGAGACTGCATCTCAACGACTAATGACTTGGGATACCTAACTGAATACTGATATATTAACTGAATGCAAAACAAATTACCTGGCAGGCATTAAATTTATCAACAAGGTGGGTCGACTCTGCATTAAGTTGGAGTCGATGCGTCAGGCACGTAGCCAGGATTTTGTTTCAGGGGGGGCCCACTCATAACAAAATGCTGTATGAGGGGGAGGGGGGAGAGGAGGACCCATGCAAAATAAAAGATATCGGGGGGGGGGCCGGGCCTCATAAGCCTCCCCCTGGCTACGTGCCTGCGATGCGTAATAGGACAATACAAACAAAGATATGCCTTACAATTCCTTTTGCACCCCCAAAATGATGTGTTTTTGAAGGTAAGATACACAATGTTCTTGATTCAGAAAGTGCCTCAGCTGTACAAATGCATATGCAGTAAGGGCACTCGCCAAGCCTATTCCCCTCAGCTCTGTGCAGGCTAACCTAAGTTAGAGTATAGAGGTACACGCTCACTGACAGCATGAGGAAGGCAGGGAGAAGTCTCCGTTGTTCCACCACCAGCCCGTCTGCTACCTTCGATGACGTTTCAGCGCCTCATGAGCCTGGAGCGAGCACACCTGTCCAAAGTGGGGTGAAAAGCACAAGCACGTGCTGGAGGACGCCCAGCCATTCTCTTTTTGTCATCGGCTATTCTAAATATTTTAGTATGACATATTTTTAAGTGAGAAAAAGTATTGCAAATATGCAGTCCAACTTTGACCATAATACAGACGTCTGATAAAGATAACAGTTGCCATTCACCATTTTCCAAATAAGTGGTCCCATGTATTGGAACATCTACACATGTGGTGCGTGAGTGGGTTCAGGACTGAGACGCTAGAAAACGAAGCGCTCACAAGGCTTGTCTGGCCCTTCCAACCATGCGGGTACATTCATCGCAAATCCCCGATTTTTAGACAAAATGATTTAGAATGAGCAAATCTTGTCTACGCCCGAGGTAGAACATTGAATTGTGATTCCCCCATATTGTGCCAACCATCCTTCAACCTGCGGTACCACCTGCAAATGAACTATGTTGCGCTGCGGCACGCGTCCATGCTGCCTGCTTCAGGGAAAACCACTGCTCGTGTTGAAGACGACATCCCACAGTGTACAGGCAACAATGTTTAACGAACTAAAACAAAATTGATATCATTCAATAGACACAGATAGGCTCACAAAGTGTCGACACCATGATTGTTGTTGTTGGTTTTACTCTTGCATACAAACAAAAGTGACTTCCTCTTTCCTCCGATGTACAGTAAAACCCCCTTATCTTCGTGGCCCCTATTTCTTCTCGAATCGGTCACAGAGCACATAATCGCAGCCACTGAATTCTGCAAAATTAAAGGCCGCGAAAATTAAAGGTTCGCCAAGTAGCTATACTTGGAGTCAACTATTTTGTGCTGCATTATAAAGCTAGAGTAAATTCCACTGTGCTTCTGCACAGCACTGTTTTTTGCGAGAGCATATGTGGTTTAGTGTTGCATCCCATTTGCATGATCTAGAGAAACTAGCGCTAGCAGAGTTGGAGCACTCAAAAAAAAAAAGAAACACAGCCGACTGTGGAAACATTGAGAGATGCACACATGCGAACTGTGCATTTCTTAAAAGTGGATTCGAGCAAAGGTAAAGACAATATGTATACTTACGGCGGCCATACTTGCCTTTCCCAAGCATGACCACTTTTCCCTCGGTAGCACCATCCAGTAAGCAACAGCAACACGCCCATGAGACGCCGCCGACTCATGGATTGAATGACGACCCGCCTGAGGTCTTGGAAGGAGATCCGCAACACTGTTTTAGGCCAGATGTTGTATCTGTAGGGGGCAGGGACTAAAAGTAAAAATTAACAAATTTATCTGAAGCGCTACATTCCTATAGCATAACCTCTAGGATAGCAGTATTTTTTTTTTTGAGGTCAGTGATGCATTTTAATTAAACACAAATGGTTGGTTTATATGATGAACCAGCAGCCCCTATTTTCCTTAAGTGTAACGGAGTGTCTAACGTTACGTCCGACGGAACCCGAAATAAAAATTAAAGTTACGTCCAACGTAACTGTCAAGCATTCGAGTTGCGTCCGACGTAAACCAAAATAAAAATTAAAGTTACCGTATTTACTCGAAAATAGGTCGAACCCTATTTACTGGGTCCATAGAGAATAAAAAAAAAAAAAATTCAAATATAGGTCGACTTTTTTTTTATTTTTAAGAACAGGGGAAATTTTGGGCAAAACAAAGAAACAAACCTTTATTTACATCACTCTCAGCTAAATCACGGGGCGATGCCAAGAACCTCTGGACATGTCATCGTCGTCCGAAGCTTCTTCAGCTGGGTAGACATCCTCGCATATTCGCAGCAATACTTCACTGACACCGTTGTAAAATGACGACAGGAAACGAAAGAAGGTGCGAAGCGACGGAAGACAAACTACAAAGACGCAAGCAAAGCCGCCGTGTCGCCATGAGCAACACGCGAGCCGAGCCGCCTCAAGCAACTAACAAAAGTAACTTTTTCTTTTTTTTTTTTTGTGCGCGTTTGCGAGGATGGAGGGTAAAGTGCGTGGCGCATCGCGTTCCTCTCCTTCCCCGTTGCCCAGCAAGGGGAACGCTAGAGGCGCGATGTCGAAATCCGACGCCCGAGGAGCCGCACGGGCCACCGCGGGCGGCGAGCCATTTCGGTTACCAAAAGCTTTTTGAAACAAGAAGCGGCGCGGCTCTACGGCAACGCCGGCTCGGTGACTCGATAGCTTCATGCTTCCGGTAGGGTTGCAAAATTTGGTCGCGAATGCAGGTGTCGAAATTCTTTAGTCACAATTTCCGAAAAAAAAAAAAGAAAAAAAAAAGGTCGACTTATATTCGAATAAACACGGCCGCGCGACGATACACACATTATGAAAGCGATTGGTGCGAGCGACCAAGGCGATGAGCGACGTTTTCTAGAAGCCCAAGAACCGAGCGGCGCAAGCAGCGGGAGTGAGAAATCTTCGTCGCTCGGCGCCGGCACTCGTAGCTTCTCGCCGTCGCTCGTCTCGTTGATCGCTATATTGCTTACATGCCGTTCAGAAAGGCGCTCTAAGTGCTTAACATTGCATTGGGACCAGCCTCGCATCCAACCGTAACCAGTCTTGACTTTCTTTAAAGCCGCACGGGTAGAAGTTAACATCGTACATACATCGTTTTCAAGCATGGCTCCTCGTTCATTGCTCGATTTACTCCTCGTTCATTGCTCGATTTACATTTGCGGTAAATGACAAACCGCAATGAAGCACAATTATTCTAGTTCACAATTGTCACGAACACTTGGTACGCATGCTTACACTGTAGCGCACCAAACGTAATTTAAAAGTAGAACGAAAACGGGACGAGATTCGCTTACCGTTTCACGGAGACAGACGCCTTCGGATCCCAGGCCTAAAGAACTCGGAAGTCGCCGGCGGTCCGGAGATCGGACGAGGCGAGCCGACCGCGCTGACCCAGGCCGACCACACCTGGTTGAACTATGAGAAGCGCCGTCGAGTTTAGAACCAGAGACGCAGTAAAAACGGACCGCAAAACATCTGTCCCGTAACCGTAAACGAGCCAACGAACCACATCGCGCTATCTTCGCCATTGTTCGCCATCTCCGCGACGACCGGAAGTGGAAGCCGCGAAGTTAGAAAAGCCGCGGCAGCGGAAGCACCGAAGCCACTGGGCGGAAGCCTTAAGTTTCGGTTTCGGTTTTCTCCAACGCCGGCTACGGTCGCTACGGTTGCGGGCTGGTGAGTTTGTGGCTGGTTGCGAGGACGCGAGGGGCCACGAAAAGACGCCGAGTTTGCCGAGTACGAGCAACGGGCCGTTTGCCGCTGTCGACCGGCGATGCGGTATCCGCGGCTTGGTGTTACGATCGGTTTCTTGCCGTGCACGTTAACTCAAAGCTCGAAGTTCCGCAGTTCCGTTCCGGCACCAGCCGCACCACGTTTTCCGGTGCATCGCACGTGGAGTCCTTTCGACGCATTCAGTGAAAGTAAAGATCGAGTCCGCTGTCTTCGGTGCTGTGGAAGAAGTTGCGAGACGGAAGAAGCATCAAAACCAAGGCGTTTAGGACTCCAGGCCGGGCCGCCGGTTCACTCTGAACGAGAGGCGACGTGTGTGCGCACGCTTTGAGGAAGCCTCCGCGTTTCGCCGCGCCAGACCTCGCCGATCGCGACCGGACCAACCGGACCCCGAGTCCGAGAGGCTCTTGCGCAGCCAGGAACGGCACCGAAGTAGGAGCAGCTTGTTCTGCGCTACCATGCAGTGCTCTACAGTGCTCGGAGCTCTCGGTGTCATTCGTGCTTGCACTGAAGCCTTTGTGACCCCTTCGGACGCGCAAGTCGTACTTCGCAAAGGTTTGGACGAGGCCGCCCTCACCTAGCAGCTCCGCTATATTCCGCTTACTTATGATCGCAACAAAAGCTTGCGTTTGTTCTCGGGAAAAAAAATTGCGGGCCCGCTCTCCGCGCCGCCGACGAGGTTGGCCGCCGCCATGTTCTCAGCTGTTCACTCGCTCCCGCAGCGAGCGCCTTGAGATTATCCTTCCCGTTCCAAAATGCGATGCGCTTTGCGCATTATGCCGTTTACATGACCATATATTGAATGCGGCAACTGGATTCAATGCAACTATGTCGCATTCATGTAAACGCGGCTTATGTTCTTTTTCGACATACATGGTGTATGTACGATACCGGTGGTGATCGATGGACGTTTTTGTTGGAAGATGGCGGTCGTCTTTCTGCGTGTATGATTTAGTTATAACGGTGGTCCTGTGGTGTAAGCGTTTTGTTGGAAAGAAGGCGGTCGCCTACGTCATCGGACGCAAAATCATACCAGCCACACGGAATCATATCGGCAAGCAAACTGGCTGCCAGTATAGACAGACCCGGAGCTAGCGGTGCCGGTATCTCCAGTTATGCAGAACGCCAAACCAAACTAGCTGCATACATAATACCAAGAAATTATGGTGGTGTCATACCAGAATTGTAAAAGCGGCAGGTTTGTTTCTTGTACGTTTTTCCAATAGGGTATAGCCGGAATTTACAGGAAATCACCGGATTTGTAGCAATTCACCGGAACTTACCGTATTTTTTTTTTCGGACGTCAACGGAAGGCATTTAGGAAAAAGCCTGTGAACTGCAGGTGGTGTATGTTTACCAGATGCTGGACGATTCGGTATCAATTAAAACACGGTTAGTCCATATGGACCTGTAAGTTCCATGTCTTTATTTCACAGGGTCGACACCAGTGAAACATATACACAGCTGTTGACAAAAGCAATAAGATCAAATAAGAGCAACCGAGTTCTTTCTCGCAAAAAATATCCTTTAAAGGGGCGGTGCAACAATTTGCGGACTTTGGCTAATTAATTGCGGGAATTGATCCCGGCCACATATAAAACGAAGGACCGAAAACTATTCTTTCCTGCTTGCCCTAGTTTTCATTAAAAAAAATAAAAGAAATTGATATCTCTGGCACCCCTCAACTCAACATTGAAGCGGCACCAGCTTCGCCTGTGACGTCATTCGGAGTGGCGTTGGTTTCCGGTTGGGTGCTTCTGGCTTCCGTTTCCCCAGCGCTCGCCAGGCTCGCCGCTCTCCCGCTCTCCCGCCGATTCCCGACCAACATAGCGGCATGGGCGGACGGCCTGAGCGACGTCGAGCGCAAGGATGCTTGTGACGCGGCGGGCAGTCGAAGTCGAAGTCGAGGTCGAGACACCAGGAACAATAACGATACCACGATACAACGGACCGCGACATACGCACTCCGTCGAGCGAGGGAAAGACAAAACGTCCGGGTTGCTCGTGTAGCCGCCGTAGGCGCCTCGGGCGTCGACGGATGACGGCGACGGCAGGTTTTGTTGACTTGCGGTAGATGGCGCCACAAATAATTCATACCCTTTTAGTGGCAATATTAGGCTTTTGAAGCGTTTCTGCATGCCTAAACAACAAGATTTGTGAAACTTAACCTTAAATCAAGCTTACAATTGCCTAACACTATCACCTACAAAAACCACTCCGAATGACGTCAAACCACAGGTTCCATTTGCGGCCACCATGTGGCCGCAGGTTGGGAAAAAAAAGCGTTTTTTATTTACGATTACGCAGCGAAATAGAGGTATTTTGGGGTATGGTGGCACTTTTTCTCTTACTTGCGCCGAAGTAAACAATATAAAAAATACAAGCTGCACATTCGTTCAGTGTTAAAATCATTGCACCGCCCCTTTAAGGTACTCACAATGCCGCTGTGTAAATTCCCAGATGTGCGGTAGTTCAGCTAATAAAAACGAGCAGGTGCACCATACAAACACACACACACTGTGAGTAGCACATTTAGCAAAAACCACGAACGCGCGAAACAAACATCTGGCACCATTGAGAAATCACGGGCACATTCACGGCGTCTCCGGCGTCTTTTTCGCTCACTGGATGCTTTGAAGCCGGACGGATAGGCAGGCGTAAGAACAGGTTGCTGGAAGATATTTTCTTCTTACCCGCACAGCCAGATGCCCCGAAAGATACAGGTCGCACATATGGAACGGGAAGCCTACACTGAGCATCCGTTCCGGGCCTCTGTTTGTTGGCAGACAAAGAAACCGGTTTTTTTTTTTTTCAAAAGAGCGAAAAGACCTTTTTTTTTTGCACAAGCCCAATGCCAGGAAGAGAGGGTGCGTGGGGTCTCGTCCTTGGTGTGTTCTAGGCACCCTAGTTACGCACCCAGTCCCCGGCTCGTCTCGGCTTTGCCCTCCCCTCGCGTCGGCGTCCAGTGAAGTTCGGTAAACGGGGAGACGAGTCACTCGTTTCCAGTAACATTTCCAACAGAACCGGGTAGTCTGGTAAAAGGAAGTGGCTGCCGGTGACATTCCAGCGAAATCTAGGAGCCCGCTGGCGGTGACGGTCCAGCGAAATCTGTTTGCCGGCAAATATTACAGCAAAGACTGGTAAACTACGCTAGTTTCGGATGAAAATGAGTGAACCTTGACCTGTTTTCACCGGATGTCACTGGAAGTTCACCGAATGTCACTGGAAGTTCACCGAATGTCACTGGAAGTTTACCGAATGTCACTGGAAGTTCACCGAATGTCACTGGAAGTTTTTGGGGAATTTTTCAATACGGTATAATGACATTATTCGTTGTTTTTTAATGAAGGTAATAACGTTCAACTGGTATTCTGGTCAATGCTCGCTTTTTAGACGATATTACCGATCGAAAAAAAACATTTTTATACGAACCCCCAGAAATGCCACGCTATATTAAGGGAGACAATGAACAATGCTGTTACACATTTTTTTTTTGAAAACCGGAGACGACGGACGAAGAAGGGGACAACACACAAACCGTCTCAAACGCAGCAAAAAAAAATGTGTAACATCAACCAGCTCGCCTGCCTACTTACTTTTTCTTCGAACAATGCTGTAGCAGTTTTAAAGTTTCGAGTTTTAGAATCGAAGTACTGCCTCTTTTAAGTAAGGTGTATGGAAAATACCCCGGTTAAAAGTAAGGTGTATGGAAAATACCCCGGAGTAAAACTCGGTGCCGAGGGTCGCCTGAGCAAGAAGTATCTCCGAGTTAGCATTTTGAACTGAGAGCCGCATTCATAAACGCGCCTGGACTCGACATTCCACCTTGATTGCATGTGATGGCGGAAAGGAACGCGCCTCCACTCGAGGAGCCATCAAGCTTCAGAGATGCGTCTCTGCGTTTCCTCAGAAGAGGAGCTCCTCGAGAAACCCTGCAACACTCGAGACAACTCGAGGAGACGTGACAGGCGTCTGGTTACGAGGTTGTAGTAAAACGTTTAGTCAAGAATATTATTACGGTGTAAAACTTGAACAGATTCGTCTATTTTATTAAAAGAGACACATTTTACTAACATTGAATTGGGAGTGCAAGACGTCTGCTCCGCAGCGCGAATGTTATAGACCCTTTCAGGCAACATTTCATGGGCGCCGCCATCTTGACGTCATGTGACCCTGCCGCCATAGCCGACCTTCAGTTTCTCGCCGTTGCTCCGCGTTGTGTGCTGCACCGGCCACCACCGGAGCTTTGTTTTCGAGTTCTTTTACGTTCCGCGTGGAAATCGTGTTTTCTTTAGGTCTTTTCGATATTTCTAACTGTCCCTTAATCATTTTATATGTACATTTCAACATAGCTCTTGTATTTTCTTATTTATGAAATGAAATCGGACAGTGAATGGATCGACGATACAAGATTGTGGCCTAGGCTTCAGAGACCAATAAGTTCATCAAATTCTTCCGTTTTTGTCGCTAATAAAGGGCAGTCAACACCATTGCGACCTATGCAAATTTCAACTGACGCAGTAAGGCTTTCGCAGTTGTGCTTCTCGCTGCATATGCGCGCTCGTTTACGTAAAGCCGAACCGCATGTAAGCGATTTAGCGCGAGATGAGTCGAGCGACGGCGACAACGACGGGAGTCATCGACGAGCAACGGAGATTTCTCACTGTCGCCCGTCGCATCGCTCGGTTTTCGGATTTCTAGAGAACTTAGCGCTCACCGTCTTCGTCGCTTGCTCCCGTTGCTCGCCAAATCAGCGAAGCGGGTCGCCGTCGCTTGTCTCGTTGCTCGCCAAATCGCTTACATGCGTTTTATACTTAATATCGAGGCGTTAATGGTTCAATGCTGTGTGCATCGAAATTAAAAAGAATTTACGGAGCTTCTTGAAAAAAAAAAGAGTTAAGAGTGAATTCTAGTGCATTTTTACCCCGTGAACCCGAATACCCAAACCATTTGCTGCGCAAGTATCGTTAAAAGCGAGAAAACGCGAAAGAAAGTCGCTGTACGTGACGTCATCAACGGATCTTTTGGCTGCCCAAGGCTAGGGAGGCGGGGCTTCATCCCTATATTGAAATTGCTCTTATGGCTCTCCGGCGCGTCGCATTGAAATATAATTGTGATATATGTTATTCTAAAGGCCAAATGAACGCAATTCAATCGTTTTTTTCTCAAATGCAGAAGTGCCCCATCTTCCCTTTAAGTATAAAGCGCATGTAAGCGATTTGGCGAGCAACGAGACAAGCGACGGCGACCCGCTTCGTTGTCGCTCGGTCAGTCGCGCTACGAGGCAAACCGCATGGAAGCGACGGGAGCACGCGACGGAGACGGTGAGCGATAAGTTCTCTAGAAATCCGAAAACCGAACGATGCGACGGGCGACAGAGAGAAATCTCCGTTGCTCGTCGATGACTCCCGTCGTTGTCGCCGTCGCACGCTAAATCGCTTACATGCGGTTCGGCTTTACGGAAACGAGGGCGCACATGCAGCGAGAAGCACGACTGCGAGAGCATAATTACTGCGTCAGTTGAAATTTGCACAGGTCGCAATGGCGTTTACTGCCCTTTATTAGCGTCAGAAACATAAGAATTTGATGAACTTACATGGTCTCTGAAGCCTAGGCTATAATCTTGTATCGTTGATCCATTCGCTGTCCGATTCCATTCCATAAATAAGAAAATACAAGAGCAATGTTGAAATGTACATATCAAATGAAATAAAAGAAAGCCCCAGATATCAAAAAGACCCAAAGAAAACACACGATTTCAACGCGGAACGTAAAAGAACATGAAAACAAAGCTCCAGTGGTGGCCGGCGCAGCACACAACGTGGAGGAACGGCGGGACACTGAAGGTCGGCTATGGCGGCCCGGAAAGCATCTGGAGGGCGCGCCGACTGGTGGCAGCTTGAGTAACTGACTCGCTGAAAGCGTCTATATGCGTTGGAGTTGGTTTTAAAACGAAGAGCCGCAAGCAATCTCTAGTCTGGCAACGGTGGTGGCGGCATCTCCGCCGCTGCGCGTCTCCCCATTCTTCGCGTCTACGCCGTCTCACCTGGATAGCAATGTCCGACTTTCGAGAAACTAGAAAGTTTCTAGTTTCTGGAAAAAAACTAGAAACTAACGAAGCAACGGCGCACGCCGCGGAACTGCCGTCTTTGACGCCGTGACGATATGGCGAAATAGACCGGTCTCACGAGGAGTTGCGCGACGCCACCGCTGCCGCGGTGCATTCTGGTACCTGTAGTTCTCCCTAGTTTTCTGGCCGCGACGGTGCGCATTGTACGCCCGGCGTTTGGAAATTTTCGGGTTAGCACGAGACTTTTAGCCAGGTGCTGACTCATGGTTTTCAATCGGTGGCTTCACATGTTGTATGCCACGGGGCTATAATAACAGCACCAGGCAAAAAGGCCTCTGATATTATGTATTCCCGCAAGAAAGAAGCATGTCAAAGAAAGGTCGACAGAGCCGGACAGAGCGGCAGGAAAATTAGCGTTTTACGATTTGTTTCGCGATTCGCTTCATAATTTATATCCAATTATCGCACGTCAGCTAAAATATGTAAGATTACGGGGCACGAGACATAGAGTGTGCTGAAGTGTCCGGTAAGCTGGAATCTCTCTGATCATTTGCTCCGTAGCGTCCTATTCGTTGGTCTATCTCAAATAGGACCTCCGCACTGCTTTGCGAAGGCCGTTTTTAATGCACTTCTCACTTGGTGTATTTTGGTGGTTATAACCGTTATTGCGACGACATGTTTCAAGCACAACTCTGCTTCAAAAGATCAGGACAATCACTAAAAAAGAGCAGCGATTCCCGATATGCACCACTTGATATAGAACAACTTTTTTTCGGAAGCAGCCTTCATTGTTTTTTATACCAACACGAAAACATTACATAATGCAATTAAGAAGTGCAAGACGTAATTACTGCCAAAAATTTAACAAACGAACCTCATCCATTTGGTGGTGGTCTATTAAGCTGGTGTTACTGATCCATTCTGCACTAGCACCAGTCCAGACCGCAGAAAAAAGCTTTTCCTGTCGGGCGACTGTTAGCGTTCGGATCTTGCGCAAACAAAATAAAACTGAATAGAAACTGTGCACGAAAAATCATCTCCACCCCAAGCTTTCGAGTATCTGGCATGGTTGCTTCTTTTTGATAGATGCCAGTTATTACGGCGCGTCAGGCATGTCCTTTCTGTAGATCAGTTCTTTGTGTGCAGGCTTCTCCCGCAGTTCATCTGCACCCTGTCGCACAGGCTGTCAACCAGAATAAAACAACTTCTAGAAAACTATCGCTGACCAAGAAAGTCTATTTAGCTGCTCTTACTTAATGGCTGATTAAACGTTACGAATAAGACTGAGCACCACCAAGCTCAGTTTTTCATCACATTTGATGCTGTTCCGTGGTGCTACACGGAGCCGATGGTCCCTCGAATTTTCTTGTTCTTTGCTATTGCACTAGATGTTCACTTGTTTGCAAGGTAATTGAGACGTCAGGGAGTCGGAGGGCTCGAGTAGTGGCGCCGTTGTTTTTTTGTTTTGTTTTTTCCGCGGCCGCAGTGGGATTACCCCGTGAACGGCAGTGGGCTCACGCGTTCACGAAGACGAAGAAGCAGACGACGACGAAGCAGACGACAAAGCGATTCTAAAGCGATAAGACGACTGAAACTGCTTTTCTGCACTTGCTGAGGAAAGTAAGGCATCACAAACAACACAATCTTATGAAGTAAAAACATGCAAAATAATCAAGGTGATACCGGGGCGTGCCAAATGATAATCTATGATGATGTACGTACGCGCAGCCGTATGTGGCCGGGAAGGGATGACTACAAGTAGCATGGCGGCGGCACCACTTCCGGAATGCGCGCGCCTGCGCAGTTCGCTTGGTGACATCGGTCTATTGGCGTGTGTCGCTCGTTTGTGCGACGTCAATCAGAAACCCTCTGAGTGCGGAAGGATTTCCACTGCCGTACTTCCGCTTTTCCGGCCGACCTGCGTAAAACCTACTCTCTAAGCGAGCGTCCGTTTCGCGGGCAACTGAAGGAGCTTTTGCGGTTTTAGCGGAGCAAATGCAGGCAATCTTGTCCGAGCTCGACAGTCGAGTCGCATCTATTTTAAACATCCAACAAGAGGAATTCCTGGTTACGTGATAATTAGATTAAGCCCATATAGATTGCCATACAAATAAAAAGTTAAATGTAGGACTAAAAACTTATCGCGAAGGACGTTCCAAAGCTGCGAGTCTGCACTGGCTGTTTTGGAACACGGCGGACGCCCGATAGAAAGCGGCAAAAAACACTTCTGCAGAGTCGTAGTCGTAAGGCATTTTTTTCTTGTGGCACCATCGTCTCTCACAGAGCTACTTCGCCAATTGAAATAAAGACTCGCCAAATACTGGGGCCGTGCTTACCGCTTCACTAGCACCGACTTTGCCAGAAGATGTGGCGAAGCGCCTTAAGGTAAGGCGATCGCTCTCGAACTCTGCAACCGGAGGCTAACTACGTCTTTACTTACAAGAAGGAACAACGGACAAAGTATAGACCTGCGATCGCGCGGCACATGGCGGGGCCTTCTGCTGCCTTTCATGTAACGCAGCAAACAGAGTTATGACTAATGTAAAATTTTTGGAATTCTGCTGCGCGGGAGGGTGAGCCTGGTTAAACTCTCATTCCCGCAAGCACTCCTTCAAAGTCGAGCAAAAGTTATGACCATAACCCTCTTGCATTTTCAATGTGCCTGACCTCCTGTGCAATATAAAGATAACCTAAGTAAAAGTGCGCTCGCACCAGCACATTTCAGAGCTCATCTTGTTACAACGTTTAATCTTTTTAGACTTAGGCTAGGTGGCGCAAGCTACCGCCAGTTACAAAGGGTATAGCCCTTAACATCCATCCGTTCATCCAAAAATGAAAGCTAAGGAATAGGCGAGAGCCTTGGAAGGCCTGTGGGAAAATGAAACGGCTTAACCGTCATGGCGCGCGGGACACTGAGCAGGCGGCGGCGCGGGACCAAGCAGGCATACCGAGGAAAGAACACGTAACATTAAGTGGGAGGTAGAAACGGGACTGTTGTGTTTCCGAGGAATAGCGTAGTGCTCGGGCTCGGTGCGCGAGCCCGCCGTGCGCAAACGTGGCACGCCAACGAGGGCGCCACAACGCCACAATTCACTCTAAAAAAAAGGGTATCACCTTACACCCTTTTGTCTTATATAATACACCCCAAAACTTCATTTCGACGTACAGCGCCCTATAGTCGAACAGACGGGCCCAATATTTACGGGGGGCTTGATAACGGTGCGATATAACTTATTAAATTACTAAAGTACGTATCAAAGACCAAAGAAATAAAACATAGAGTTTTTGCAGTAGGGCCAAGAAAACTCCGATAATCTTTTTTGCAGTCAGTAACACGTACATTAGCTATCTTAATATGTTGTACCACACGGCTATCAAGCACCTCGTAAAGTTTGGGGCTGTTTGTTTGATTATAGGGCGCTGTACGGTTGGGGTGTATTATATGAAACAAAGGGTGTAATAATACACCTTTTTTTCTGAGAGTGAAACACAATACTCCAGTATCCCTCCATGAGTTCCTAACAGCGATGTCCAAGTCCAAAAATAAAGTTCGCTCACTTTCATCTATCCTCATAAAAAAGAAGATATATGGTAAGAAAAGAAATACACGATGGGGCTGCTCATGTTCACAAACAAACAAAAATTGAGAAAAGTACACAGATTTCACATTATCAACGTATCACCCTGAAACAAGCATTTGACACTCTAGTTACTACGAGAACAAACAAAAACTGCGTTGTCACTTTCAGGCTACAGAAGAAAACAAAAACTGTTACACACTTCATGGAAGGTTTAAAAAAATAATTAGTCCGAAAACTACTTTAGGGAGGGGCTTTTTAAATTTAATTCCACTACGTAGTCTTGGAATTTTTCTTTTAGTTTCCTGTGTCGCTTTGGGCGCTGAGGATTGTCTTCAGCACATGAGATATCTGGAGAGTGTGCACTGGAGTGGATGGGGCCGACACATCGCACGCTGTTGGCGATGAGCCCAAGGTCACAGCGGGGTCCGGTCCCGCGCGAGCTTCAGAGTTTTGAATAAGACCATGTCCTGCTGAGGCATAAGCTACTGGGGGCCCGCGCGGGCGAGAAGACTCTGATCCCACAGAGTTCAGGAACTCTGCTGAGGCCGTCGTTGCTCATCCAGAGGACGGAAGCTCGCTGCAATAGCCGAGCCCGAACTGGGAAGTACTTGAATCGGTTCGTAGTGCAGAACAACTTGGCTCTACGAACTCGGGCGCGACAGGAACAGTGAGTCGTTGTGCCCCATCAGCAGCGGCCCGGTGGGCCGCAAGCAGAACTGAAGCCGTAACGCCTTTGCGGGTGGCAGGGGCTGGGACGGCACTGGGAACCGCAGTGGCAGGAACAGCACCGGGTACCACAGAGACAGGAACGGCACCGGGAACCGCAGGGTCGGGAAAGGCATCGGGGACCGCAGGGTCAGGAACGGCACTGGGTGCCGCAGGACCCTGGGTTGGAGCTCTCGGACCTTCAAGTGGTGGATGGCCCAGACGTTTAGCTGCAGCTACATTTGATGATATTGCTAACATCTCGTCGTCCATAAGCCACGAGAATTGACGTTCTGTTGGCTTCAACATTGTATACTTCATTTTTGCTGCGTTCCCTTATGTTCCGTCGTCTAACCTATTGGGCAGGAGATCGAACTATAGGGGGCGCTCTGACCCGTTTGTTTTCCCCACGCTCGGTGTTTACTCAACACAAGGCCTGTGCACATTCCGACAGGCCTTATGGGCATGGCCATGTCATCCTCTACAATAGAGCGCGGGGCACAGTTTAATAAAAAAAATACTAACAATCGACGAAGCGACGTTAAGTGCCGGATCTATCCTCAGAGAATGCGAGCTTGACCCACTTCGGCTTTTGTGATGAGCTGGGATCGTGCATGCTGCATTGTTCATGCAGGCCGAGTGGAAACAAAAGAGCCCCTCCTCCCCTTCACCGGAGAACACGAACTCCAGCCGAACGCTGACGCCGCGTTCGGTTATGTCGGCCGAACGCTGCGTCATTGTATTTGTTGTCCCCATCCGTGTAGTTGTTAGGTTAACCGCTTGGGGCGTCACGGTCGCCCCTCCTCCCCAATATTAGGCTGGTCCTACTTGTTGATGTATGCGCTGTAATGGAGCATACTTATTTCACATTTTGCCTCTAATATTTGGTTTAAAATGTTCACCGATTGCCCAGGAGCCAAATTAGGCTGCATAACTGCACGCCTGGCATCTGAATGAGATTTCATATTTATGATATTGTTTGACCCTACCAGTAAGTTATCTGTGAACGACATGTACATGAACGCTAGACTCTCGGTATTTCGTCCTTAGAGTTGCAGTCGTGTTAGCTGAGTGCGAGCATGTAGAACAAAGACTGGTATTTTTCCTGTCGCTGCATGGCAAGTGCTTCGCCAGACACCGAGATATTCCGTGATGGCTTCAGAATGCGGACCATATTGGACGACAGAGAACTGGATGATGGTCTGCAGAACTCCAAATCGCTCTACCTGCCCTTTAGCTTGGGGGTGATAAAGGGGTGACTTTGCATGTTTGATGCCATGCACCTGCAAAAAATCAGTCAAATACTTTAAAATAAATTGTTGACCTTAGTCTGTCGTGATCTCTTGCGGCCGACCCTCGCTGGCAACGGAACATTTAAAAAAAGTCTATGCCTGCGGCAGTCGTGACGTTATGGCCTGGTGCTGCTTCAGGCCACTTGCTGTGGTAACCTACCAACATTATGGAAAATCTTTCCTGAGCAGCAGCAAGTTCGATGACACCAACAATGCCCTCATCGAGTTTTATTCATAGTCTCTTTAAATAAAAACTCGAACTAAATTTAATTAACTTTATTAGACCAGTTTGCGTGCTGTAGACATAAAAACGTATAATTTTAATATAATCATAGTTTTTATATAATTAATAATATAATTATCATTTTAATGGGTTCTATCCTATTCGTTTTTACGAAAGACAACGGCAAAAAGACCGATTCCAATAACAGTCAGTGAAGCGTTGCCTCAGATTGATGAACTGACAATAACACCCGACGTAATTTTCAATAGACTGCTGCATCTTGGTCACAAAAAAATCAGGGCGCAGGTCATATTCTCAGGTATTCTCAGAGAATTCCTAAAAAAGATGCGCCGATTGTTTGTCCTATATTTAGAAAAGTTTTAAGAGACCCCTAGAAACTGGTACCGTTCCTTCTGATTGGTTATAGCCTAAGGTGATACCAATATATGAAAGTGGAAATATTTTAAAGATAAATACTTACCGTATTGTGTCTTTAACAAGCACCAGCAGTAAAGTGATGAAGAATTTAAATGCAAAACCTATAATTCAATACCTGGATAGAAAGGAATTACTATATTCAAAACAGGGCGGCTTTAGGTCGGGCTTATCAATGACTGGCAGAAACTTTCTACGAATTTGCTTCCATAATAAACTCGAAAACAGAAATTCATGTCATAATTATTAATTTTTCCAAAGCATTGGATCGCGTTTTGCATAAGAAAGCAAGTAAAAACTGCAGCATTTAGGAATAAATAAAAATATCACCAGTTGGATCGAAGCGTATTTACAAAATCGATCCCCGACAGTTGGATTTCGATGAGCCTCATCAAATTCCTTAAAGGGCAACTCCGGCCAAAACTCAAAATGAAATGAATTACTGGTATCGCTGTAGTCACACAAAATACCACCCCAGCCAAAATGTTACGTCCGTTGGACGCCGCATTCGTAACTAATGCCGATAATAAAAATGCGACCCGCCGCGAGCCGGTGCTCCTTAGCGGGCGGCCAGCGGGTTGCCGATCGCTAAAGCAACATTGAACCGTGATGTCAATATCGTTCTCTTTTTCTCCTCCGGTCCGGGCGTTGCGCCGAGTGCGCTTCTTTGAGCCGCTACCACCGCTACTTCGGCTTGTAATTGGCGTGTTTAGCAGCTGCTTTTATCTGTAGCCCGTGTAGCTTCGGTATAGCTTTTTGTTTATTTGCTTGTGAGGACTCCAAGACTCGTTTTAACGAGCAACTCGGTGCGCCCAAGACTGCCCAGCTGTTCCTCGAAAGATGCCGAGTGCAACTTGTAGCACTCTGGGCTGCTCAAACAACCTGCTGCACAACCCGGAGGTGCTTTTTCCCAAGTTTCCAACGGACCGGAAATTTGAGAAGGTGTGGGTAAATGCTGTTCGACGAGTGGACTTTCCATTCCAGCTTTTACGCGCCCGAGGAATAAGAACGAAAAAACAGACGTGTACAGCCCACCACACGTGTGTTCGGGCGCCGCGGCCCACGCCGGAGAGCCTCAAAGCTTCGTGTCTGAGACTGACCCGCAGCGCGAAAGCGAGAAGGCTCCCATACTGTACGTCACTGGCAACGCGGTGTAGAGCAACGCCACTCCATCCACGGAGCCACGACGACAATTTAGGCCTAGCGACGAATACGGAAGACCGCACTCACGGCGACAGCCGCGGAGTAAGACAGTGAACGAGTTCACTCGTTTTCCAGTCGCTAGCTTTTGGGTATACAAGTGACCACTACGGCATAGCGCAGGCACGGCGGCGGCCGCCGAGTACCGCACCGAACGAACTCACGGGTTTCCCAGTCACTAGTTTTAGGGTATACGCACTAACTCTTGCTACATATCCTGGATAACTACCACGTATACGGAATTAAAATAAAATCAGCTTACCTCCTATCTTTAGACGGCTAGCGCGACAGAGGTAGGTGCCGCTTGGCCTGCGCACTTATTGAACGAGAACGGTCCTGACGTCACGTTCACATAGCGGCTGATTTCCAGTGTTGCCGGGGCCTCGAGCGGCTAGTTTCGGT
The DNA here is from genome assembly GCF_016920785.2 of Ixodes scapularis. Taxonomy (NCBI): domain Eukaryota; kingdom Metazoa; phylum Arthropoda; class Arachnida; order Ixodida; family Ixodidae; genus Ixodes; species Ixodes scapularis. The sequence goes on from NW_024609879.1 coordinate 7,493,872, forward strand.
TTTATTGGCCGCACCCAAAACAAAACTTGCAGGCGTCGATATCTTTAAAACTACCCACAATAACGAGAAAGAAAATACACCTTGCAATTCAGGGACGCTGACTGCACTAAAAACAGTCATAATCCCAAAACCGAAAGTATGGACCGGAATTGCCCTTTAAGCGCAACCTGAAGGGTACCACAGGAGTATGTACTAAATCCGCCATTTTTTTTATTTTCTTTTTTAATTAACGACATGCTAAAATTATTACACCTACAATACGAATTAACCTGTTCGCAGATGACTGTTTTATTTATTCACTAATCAAGACGTCGGACGACGAAGTAGCTTTAAAGGGATACTGAACCAAAGAATTTAGTGCCCATAATAAGTGGCGCACGTTCTTTCCACCAGCCAGCAGCCGCCGGTGTGCGCGAGCACGCGCAACAAAAATGACGTCACAGACCTCCATTCGCGGTTGAGATGACAGTGAAATGTATGGGGCTTCGGACTAAAGTAGAATAAAGACAGGCTTTTCATCTATACAAGTGAAAGCTACGTGCTTGTTAGACCAATTCATCGCTTACTTTTTACAACAGGCACCACTGTGTAGATGAAAAACTTGTCTTTATTCTCCTTTGGTCCAAAGCCCATACATTTCACTGTCATCTCAACCACGAATGGAGGTCTGTGACGTCATTTTTGTTGCGTGTGCTCGCGCACACCGGCGGCTGCTGGCTCGTGGAAAGAACGTGCGCCACTTATTATGGACACCAAATTCCTTGGTTCAGTATCCCTTTAAATCAACGTGTGGATCAGATTAGGCAATGGTGTTTTTATTTGCAAACGGAAATTAACTTCAGCAAGTAATCGTACCCCCCCCCCCTATCACTAATAGGAATAACATATTCAGTGTGAAATTGAGCATATAAAACTGACGTAAATAAAAGCCTCTAGGTATTTAAGACTAACAATAAGTCAGAATTGGAAATGGCAATTCAACATGATAAATATCTGTGGAACTGCGCACCGCTAATTATGCGCGTCGAGGCGGAAACGTAAGGATGCCAATACAGAAGTAAGACTCCCAGCCGACACTCGAGTACGCCTCCGTTGTTTGGGACCCCGTTAATAAGACCGACGTTAAGAAATTTCAGAGAAATTGCACGCTTTATAAAATCTTATTACACATGAGCTTCCTCGATTGCAAAAGTGCTAAACGAGTGCGGGCTCCACACTCTAAAAAAAGAGCGCGACAAAGTCCTCGAGGGAAACAAGTGCGTTGCCACAACCATTGGTCCCCTCCGGAACTAACGGAAAGGGGAGTTACAGTTGCACCCCTCCATTAGCCTCTCGCACTAGCGCCGTTGGGACTAACAGTTATACCGTTTCAATTGCACCTCGAAAACCAACTGTCAGGCCCTTCCACTTGGTCCCCTGGTACCAACTGTTACACCATTTGAATTGAACCCCGAGGACGAACTGTTAGGCCCTTGCAGGTACGCCTGAACTAACTTTTACACCGTTTCAAATGAACCCCGAGGACCAACTGTTAGGCCCTTGCACTTGAACCCCTGAATCTAAACGTTGATCCTTTGGGTTTAGGCTTCTGGGACTAAAGGTTTATCCTTTACATTTGGTCCTCGAGCCACAAATCTCCGTAATGAAATTGTGCAGTTCAGGTTAAACGTAGCTTTATTGCCCCGTAGATACATATCGCATTCAAGCATGACTGAAGTCGAAGTTCCTGAGCGGTAGAATCCACGATAAGGCTAAATTCCGAAGATTACACTTGCGTCGACGATGGCTTAAACATTGAGACGTCTGTCCAAACCGGTAGTGGTCCAAGCACCGTTTATTGGGGCACCGGCAGCTTCTTGCCTGTTTGCGAGGAATTTGGAGTATTAGCAACAGGGGCAGCGTGAAATACCCGATCGCTCAACGAAAGTATCAGATATAACACACACATATTAATATAACAAAATAGGCTACACAAGTGCTACAATGGTTCACATCTAACATGCGATTTGTTGACAGCAGACCAGCGCAACATTATATTTTCAGTAGACCGTTCGCTGCGAATTACAGACCTAGCGTGCGCGTGCTCAAACTATGCTTCAAAGTGACGGCACGAGCTTCCGCCATCAACACGAAAGTCTGTACAATCGAATAAATGTCTCCATTAATGCCGGTTCTCACACGCAGCGAAGCGCTCGAGTAGCGCTGCTCACGTGTCGTGAGCTGCTTTTCGTCTGCCATGAGCAACAGTTTTGACGGTGCGATACAAAGCTGGTGAAAGTACCCGTCAGCACGCGCTTAGCGCTAGGTTAGCGCTATGCTTGTAGCTCTATGTGTGAACAGGCCTTTATGGTAAAGCGATCCTGCCAGGGTCTGCAAAACACAAAAAAAATAAGCCATCAGCAGAACTGGCGTTTGGCTCGATACGATTGAATATCTGGTCTCTGTGCTGCATAACAAAATAAGCGACCATGGTGCCAAAAAGAATAGAGCATGGCGCGCGCTTTGGAAGCTAGAGAACGCGCTCAAAACACAACACTTTCTGAAGGCGCAGTCAATGAATATCCCATTAACAGAAGTACTTCGACATACCTTAATCGAGTTCCCTTGTCTTGTGACTTTAGAACAGAGCAAGTGCAGTGTTGCAGCACCGCCAATCCAAACCGGATCCCGCAATGATTGGAGACGGCACAGGGAGAAAAAACGGCGGACCAGCTTCTAAGTTCTAACGAAGGCTGTCCTGGAAACAGGTCCCTTTCAAACGAAAACCCCTTCCCATTTTCCCGACGGACCCCCTCTGCCCCATCTGCCCAACCCCCCGCGTGTGCGACCTCTGCTCCACAGAGGAAGCCCGGGGAGCCGCCAAAGCAGTCGACCTCCAGGGGTCAACTGCCGGCGGCAACAGACGAGCCCATGGACGTAAGTGGGCCCAGGTCTGAGGAAGATGCTCCCCTCTTAGGATCGGAGTCGTCTCTTTCTGTCGCCAGTGACCCCACTTGGAAACACAAAAGATCCTCCTAAAAAGCAGAGTACCCCACGTGTAAAAATAGATTTTAAACCTTAACGGATCTCCCTTTTTGGTCACTTTTATATATATTTCTTCGTCTCTAAATGGCAAAGAACTATAGTATTATGCAGTGGAATTGCCGTGGTCTTTTCCCTAATATTGATGACAAATTTTTTTCTTGATGAGCTTCGACCTGTCGCTATATGCCCTACAGGAGACTCATCTCAAGGACACACAAACAAATGTTCTACGTCGTCATCAGGTTTTTAGAAAGGGCCGTGCATCCCATATGAACTCCTCTGGTGGAGTAGCCGTGGTTGTGCAGAGTGGTATTGCCGGTGCTTGTGTTCCTCTCCCAACCTCTCTAGAAGCAGTGGCAGTTTGTATTCTTCTTTACCGCCTTAATACGCTTGTTTCACTTTACTTGCCACCAAATATTCCACTGCATTTACATGACCTTCATGGACTTGTAGCGCAACTTCCGCAACCTTTTTTAATCTTGGGGGATTTTAACGCCCACCACCTCATGTGGGGTAGTGCTCGCCAAGACTCCCATGGTGGTGTCATTGAAAGATTTTTATTGTCATCCGGCCTTTGCCTTTTAAATGGACATGATCCTACATTTTTAGTGCAGCTCATAATACTTTCACTTCCATCGATTTGTCTCTTTCATCCCCAACTTTACTTCCCTGTTTTTCTTGGAAGGTTTTAGATAACCCTTTTGGGAGCGACCATTTTCCTGTTTTTTTAGAAAGTACTGTAGCACCTCCTTCACTTTCAACACGTATCCCCAGGTGGAAATTAGACAAAACTGACTGGGCTCTTTTTGCATTAGAAGCAGTGCTTGACCCAACTGAACTTTTAGCTATGACTCCGGAAAATGCCACCTTGTACGTTACAGACCGTAACATAAATGCTGCTTCTGCCTCCATTCCACAAACATCTGAAAATCTTCCTAAGCGCTACAACCTTGGTGGAACAAAGACTGTTCTGTTACGCTTAAACATCAGAACAGAGTCTGGGGCACTTTCTGCCGCTACCCAATGGTCTGGAACAAGATAGAGTTTAAAAAATGTAAAGCAAAGGCTGGTTTGACAAGGAAACGAGCTAAGAAAAGCTCATGGATGAAATATGTTTCCAAGGTGAACAGTTTTGTTACTACTAAGGAGGTGTGGGACCGAATGAGGAAAATTCGGCGTAACTACCTCTCTTTTAGGACGCCTCTTTTTCTCTCGGCTTCGCCAACCTTGAAAGGCCACGCAAATGTTCTTGCGGAACATTTTTGTGAAGTGTCTAGCTCATCTAATTATTCGGCAAAATTTAAGAAGTTCAAAGCTGTAGCAGAAACGCAGCCAATTGCTATGTCAGGATCAGACACTCTTGTATACAACCATCCTTTCACAGTGTGCGAACTCGAGGTGGCCCTTGGGTCAAAAAAGCAGTCGGCACCTGGTCCCGACAAAATCCACTATGAAATGTTGCGGCACTTGTCTCCTGAATCTCTAGGCCATTTGTTAACCTTTTTTAATCATTTCTGGATGGCTTCTGTCTTTCCTCAGTGCTGGAAGCGGGCACATATAATTCCTCTCCTAAAACCCGGTAAAGACTCTACTCTACCAGCAAGTTATCGTCCCATTGCAATGACCAGTTGCCTTTCGAAAACTTATGAAAAACTAATAAATAGACGATTAGTACACTTTTTAGAAACTTAGGGAATTTTAGATCCCAATCAGTGTGGGTTTAGAATAGGGCGATCAACATTGGATCATCTTGTTCGCCTAGAAACTTTCATACGTGAAGCGTTTGTTCATCGACAGCACTGCGTTTCGGTATTTTTTGACCTAGAGAAAGCATATGATCCTACTTGGCGTTACGGGATTTTAAAGGACTTATACACACATGGTGTCTGTGGCCGCATGTTGCGCTGCATAAGGAAGTTTTTGACTAACCGAACTTTTCAGGTTAGGTTTGGTTCCAAACATTCGGATGTTTTTCCCCAGGAAAATGGCGTCCTCAAGGGGCTGTATTGAGCGTCACTTCGTTTGTGGTGAAGATAAACAGCCTTGCTGCAGTGATACTCCATCAGTTTCATATTCATTATATGTAGATGATGTGCACATTTCCTCTTCGTCCTGTAATCTCTCAAGTTGCGAGCGCCAGCTTCAACTCTCAGTAAACAAAATGAGCACCTGGGCCGATGAAAATGGCTTTAAGTTTTCATCTGAAAAAACAGTATGTGTGCCCTTTTCACTATGTCGTGGGCTGTTGCTTGATCCTCGTTTGCAGCTCAATAGCGCTGCTATACCTGTAAAATACGAGCACAAATTTTTAGGGGTTATTTTCGACAAGAAACTTACCTTTCTGGCTCACGTCAAGGAGCTGAAGCAGAAATGCTTGCGGTCGTCCAACATTCTCAAGGTACTTTCACACACATCCTGGGGGTCTGACAGGCGGTGTCTCATCCGTTTGTACAACTCACTGGTCCGTTCCCGTCGTGACTATGGTGCAATTGTGTACGGATCAGCACGGCAATCTGTCTTAAAAATGCAGGATCCGGTTCATCACCCTGGCCTTCGACTTGCCACAGGAGCATTTACACATCAAATGCAACTAGAGAAGCGCAGACAATATCTTAGCTTGTTTATGGGTACAAAGTGAAATCTGATCCTATGCATCCATCAAACAAGTCGGTTCACACCTCTATGTGTTTGCGGCTTTTTGAAAACAAACCTAGCATAATACGCCCATTAAGCTTCCGGCTTCAGAGCATCTCCGAATCCCTGCAGCTGGCTCTTCCTGAAAGTAACTTGATTAAGGAAACACAAACTGTTGCCCCTTGGAAGGCAGTAAGATTATCGTGTGACTGGTCTCTTACAAAATATAATAAAAGGTCAGTTAACCAAAAGGTTCTTCACAAGGAATTTCTAGCATTACAAGAAAAATATCAAGACTATGTGCAATTTTTTACTGACGGGGCCAAAAGCTCATCTTTCGTAGGTTCCGCAGTTTATTCGGAACACTTTAGTAGAGCGAGACGTATTGACAGTGTTGCAAGTATTTTCACTGCTGAGCTTTACGCTGTGCTCATGGTGCTTGAACACACCTTAGAAGACCGTGCGAGGAAAGCTATTTTGTTCGTAGATTCCCAGAGTGCTCTACTGGCTGTGTGTTCCCTTACCGTTACGAAGAATCGCCTCGTTCAACAAGCGCGTGTCCAAATGAATCGCGCTCTCCTACTTGGCCTTGATATAAAACTATGCTGGGTGCCAAGCCATGTAGGTATTCCAGGTAATGAGGCAGCTGATATATTGGTTGCCTCTGTCAATGGTGGCTTAAAAGCATCGGTCGGCCTACCCTATGAGGATTTTAAACCAGTTATTAAAAAATCAATTTATAAACTTTGGGAGTTGGAATGGAATCAAGAAACCCACAATAAACTACATAGTATCAAACCTTGTTTAGGATTATGGGAGAGTTCCCACCAGAGGAACCGGTTCCACGAGGTATTGATGTGCCGCTTGCGTATTGGGCACACCCGTTTAACGCATCTATATTTACTTTGTAATGATGATACCCCGCGCTGTGAGCATTGTGGCAAAACATTGACTGTCCTACATATTCTGTGGCACTCTAGGTACTTGGGTCAAAAACGACGAGTATGTTTTTCCACTATTTTTAGATCTCATCTTCCACTTCATCCCAAATTTTTGCTCGGAAATGAACCTCTTGTACCTTTCAGTAAAGTTTTGGAATTTCTTAAAGTAACAGGCTATCTACACCTGTTATAACCCCTCTTTTTTTCACCATGTGTTTTTTTATTTTCAGATAATTCCTTAGCGATTATAACTTTTATAGTTACCTGAAATTCATATCCATATCTTTTATACGATTCATGTTCATACTATTATTGCATCACCAGCTACTATAGCTCTGTCTTCTCCTTAACCCTTTTCCTGCAATAGTGTATGCACCTGGCGCATTTTGGCCTAGTTGCTCTCGCGCCATAAAACTCAAATCAATTAATCAATCAAACCCCGCGTGTGCGAGCAGCGCAAGAAAGAATGCGGGGTAGTGGGTTGGTGGGAGGGAGAAGGGCACGTACACGAAAATCTCTTTCCCCCCTCCCACTACACACGACACACGGCTACACCTATGCCCCAAGGACAGGAAGGTGATTGCGAGACGAAATGTCCAACGAGACTGAATGTCCAACGAGACGGAAGATCCAATAATGGATATTCAGGCACGTTGGACACGCAGGCTCGTTGGCCATTCCGTCTCGGTTGGATCTTTCGTCTCGATGGACATTCAGGCTCGTTGGACATTCCGTCTCGGTTGGATCTTTCGTCTCGATGGACATTCAGGCTCGTTGTATATTCCGTCTCGATTGTATCTTTCGTCTCGTTGGACATTCAGGCACGTTGGACATTCTGTCTCGGCTGTCACGTGCTAGAAAACTTTGTTTTGTTGGATATACAAATTTCTGTGGATATTTAATCCGCGTTCCTGCGGTCATTGCCGTATTTTCGTCATACTAAAATGTCGTGCCACTGAAGCCGACGTAGACGAGCCGACAAAGAAACACAGAGCAGACACAAATATTATATTTTCATCTATAGGAAACGCACGACGCCAAACGCTCTTTTGATATTAACAGTTCAAATGTTTCGATGACATACGTCAGCCAATTTGAAATACACAGTATAATAGGGATGCAGTGTCCGGGTGTTCTAGTGCTTCGGAATTGGGGGACGTCTGTGAAGGCCGCGCTTCAGATCCCAGTTATTTCTAGTTCAGTCCTCATTCCTGCCCGCTTCGATCTACAGATGAGCTACGTACGGAGTCCCACGTTGTAAGCACATGACCGCCCGCCAGCGCCACTAACTGTGCGCAGAGGCAGTATTTAAATTTTTGAAAGAAGCCTTGGGAGCTGTGGTGCAAGGCATCAGCAGTTTGCATAAGCGTAATTTCCCACGAATAAAAAAACATATACATATTTTTTTTAAACAAGATGTACATCTAACGCGCCTATAAATGCACGGGGGTGGTTTGTGGTGGGACCCGACAACCCTTAAGTAAATGCAGAACAATTGTGTGAATTTAAATATTTTCTTTATTTTTTTATCTTTGGAACAAATAACTACTCACTCTACACTGCAGTTTCCAGTAATTTACATACGCATGCATTCCCTGCCACTAGGTTCGTATGGCACATACTAGAGCGAGAGTACTGGTATCACGCGGTACGCAATTGTTTATGCGTGGGACATGCATAGTAGTTCTCAGAAGCCCATCTAATTTAACTTGCTTCTGGAAGCACTCCGAAGCTCGCGATCCTGTCCAGGTAGTTGATGACGTCTTGGTACGTGGGAGCTTGACTGCTAATGAAGGACGCGAACGCATCCATCTCGGCGTGCAGCAGAAGGTTCCTGTTGACAACGGCGCTGGTGGCTGGTTTGGCTACAGCCAGGAGGTCCAACAACAAAGCCTGCAAGCGGTTTTGCGCTGCGTGCTGCGATAGTTGCAGAAACAGGATAAACTCCACAAGATCAGGATGGCGGCTGCCGAGACGACTGTGCAGCCCGTCGTGCCAGCCCTCTACCATGTTTGTCGTTCTTGGTCCTCGGTTTCCGAGCTGGCCCCAGATTTCTTTGACAACGTTGTTCGATACCCAAAAGTTTGTGAAGTAGCGGACCAGTTGCTCCAGCCGTGCTGCGTGCAGTGGTGGTTGGTGTGGCCTGGCGGCGAGCAGGTCCCCAGCAAACTGAAGTCTGAAGTCGTCCGGCACGAAGGGAAGATGTCGCAGCTTGATGAAGAATTCCTTCACATCGACGTCGTCGCGGCACAAGCTCCTAAGTCCTAATTCGTCACGCTTCTTGTTCAGGGCCTTTGCGGAGTGAAACGCACAGCCACGTACCTGGAAATATAAAAAAGAATTAATGAGAATATTTTTATACATCTTTTTTTTTATGTGAGATTCCACCAAGCTTCGACTCTTATCTCTTTATTATGTTTTGAGTTTCAGAATATGAAAAGGTCGGTCAACAATCAAAGAACCTTAGACGTTTGAGTTTTAAATATAAAGTGCTTCGCTGGCTCAGGTTTGAGGCAAAGTACAGGCCTAGGGTCTCCTAATGTGCACATACGTAATATTTTTGGTGTATAGTTTGCCAAACGCAGCCTTCACGTGGCTTTTTGCGGTGAAGCCGCCCAACTGAAATGCCGTGGGCACATAAGAAGATTACGGAGTGGTTTATGAGTTATTTGCTAGGGCGTGCCGGATGCCGTTTGTATTTTCAGTATCTAAAGTTTCAAAAATTAGAAAGCAAGCTAGTTACACTTAATTGAAGACTATACCGAGAAGCTTGTGTAGTAATCTTACCTTTGGAGGCCCCATGGCGGTCTGGAATGTGTTGGTTACTGCCTGAATCGCTGCTGACTCGTAGTCAAATAGCCACGTGGTTGAGGTCTCCAGTGTTCCTGCATGTCCGTACTTGCTTATTATCGAAGCCTTTAAGGCACCGAAAAGGACCTCGTGCGCCTGAACGTCGAAGGATTGCATCAAGGCATAAACAACTGGGTGGGCTTCTCCCTTCACGACCGCGTGTAAGGTGTACAGTTGGCCAGGATTGTGAAATTCGGTTGGGTTATACTTGAAGTTTCCGTCGCCCAAAATATAATCCACGTTCACGAGGGCTTCCAAGCCCTTATCAGCATAGAAGAGCAGCAGCCGCCTGCCTTCTGTCTTGCACTCCAGTTGCAGAAATGGCCTTGAGTCCTTCGTGATGCGAAGTTCAGGCAGTATGGCGTCGATGGCGTTGCCTTTTAGGCTGTAGTGATGTCGGTTTCTTGACAAAGCCCGCCTCTTCGATGCAAATCCATACCCACTGTTTAGGTTGGCTTGTATGCCTCTTTGAACATCGCCCTCGTACTCATGAAAGCGCTCATGGACTGATGACACTGCTTCATCAAAAGCCTCTCGGGGTCTTTTCCGGCTCTGGAGCACGTCCGTAGAGACCTCGTACATAAAACGCCTGGAGAGAACAGATGCTGCATCGGCGTCTTCGTTCGGGTTGCAACTGTGGGGAGTCGCTGGGTGGTCAGGATCTGTCGCCATGACCCCGTTACGTAAAGTGAGGTGGGCTACGGGGCACTTCTCACAGGACGCCTGCTTGCTGAGTTTGTAGCAACTGATGCATTGATAGTATTCGACGCTTGGTTCTCTATGATTTGCACCTTTGTAGGAGAATTTGAGCACAGCGTTGGGCCACCGCTGGCTCTTGTACTGAATCACAGGCTTGCTCGACCTCTTATGCGATGGCACAAACGTTGGGGCACCAAGGGCAGCGCTCATCCTGCGCGGGCTACACTTTTCATTCTGCAGTCACAAAAGGGAAAAATGCAACTACGATGAGGGAATACGAATTCCACCTCCAAGTATTTGAAAAAAAAGGAACTTTGATTCTAGAATGCAGGTGATTGCGATTTGAACTTCAACACTGACCTGCTCCCAGCATTGCTAGACTAGGAGCCTTGTTATGACGTTAGAAGACTCGAGGCCTGAATCGGCAACAAAACACGTGACAGCCTCTGCTGACACTGACATCTGAAGGCTTTTTCATGTGCCTTTTTAGCCGTCTTTCCGCAAAGAGAAAAGTAATCCAGTCCAAAGTAAACATTAATAATACTTCACGGTTCCTACAAAGTCGAACTCGAAAAAGCATGACACAATAAAAAATGGGAAGTTCAGATCTTCTGGAGGATTTTTTTTTATTATGTATATGAAAACCTTGACTATACAACCATGCGCAAAACTTCCTTTTTTGAGAGGAAAACGAGTATAGATGAAAAATGCAGCTTTCAGAATTTACAAGGGTTCAATAATTTGAACCGTACCCGGGTCGTCCAAAATTAAAAAGTCGGGTTCTACGTGAATATATTCACCCACGACTCTAGCATAATGGAATTTGGGAAGACCGAGCGAGGGGCTGACCACCTGGTCATGTGGTCATGTGTGCACTTGTAATGTGCGCATATTAATAAATCGCGGTCGCACTGTCGCAGCGGCTCTGAGTTACAACTTACAAGCAGTTGAAATCCGATCGCAGCCTCGGTGTGCTACCAGGGCGCGTATCGGTGCGACTGCTGGATGCCACGTGACCAGAAAAGGAAGAGCGGAAACGACGGAAGCCATGTCCTAAAAAAGTATTGTGCTAATTATTAAGATTACCTACTTGTTGCTTAACACGTGGTTCAATGCGACAGCAATCGCTTTGGTGGCCGAATCATGCGAAACTAATCATCGCGATAAGCGTCAATGTGCCGAAACCACTGCAAAATTACCGGACAAAAGCTCACCACTTTGGGTTATCACCAGCACAAAGGCTTAATGAAAAAAATGTCGCATTTTATAACTGATTTTGATTTGAGGATAAATTTGTGTTTCTGGGGACCGAAAAGTCCAATCAGAAATGTATAGAGCTTTCACCTTTGTTTTGTAAAAAAAAAAAAAAAAAAACACATCAACTTAAGAAGGTAGGGCGAACGAAAGGAAGATCGGGGAGGAGGAAGCATATAGAACGCTAAAGAGAGAAGGAGGTTTCCCCCTCTCTTCTCCAGCGTTCCGTCTGCTTCCTTTTCCCCGGCCCGACTTACTCTCGCCCAACCTTTTTGAGTTGCAACGGATTATAGCGTAATTACACATACTACGCCGACTTGACCTAAAAATAATACTATCAATTCATCAGGCTTTTTTCTCCGATGTGGGAGATATCATCTTTGCGCAACCAGGGACACCTATAAGGAAAATACAGCAACCGGTACAATACGGAAAGAAGACAGTGGCTGGGGGATAAGCTCGATTGACGATTCTAAGAACTGTCGTGGGCCCCACATTTGTTTCCGCGCCAGAGTTATGACCTCCTAAAAAAGCAAACGCGTGACTGATTGTCAATGGTCAACGAGTTCGATCTTCTTTGATCTTGCAGCATGTGTGACCCTTTCAACGTATTTGTTTTAATTATAAAAATTATCTTTATATTTAGATATATAAACGAACAATAAATGTATTGTTTTTTTGGGTTTTATAAAGTCTATAAAATACACGAGCATAATTTTTGTTTTTATTTGGAGGACTTCACAGAGGCAACGTCAGCGGGAAAAGCTCAGCGGCATACCAAAATAGCCGTGCATCAAAAAGCCCGGTACTGAAAACCCTGTACCGAAATGACCGCGTACCGAGATCTCCGCACCGAAACGTGTGGTTCCCCATTTCATCGAACGCATTTTTCACCGCGGTAATTATCAATAATCATACTATTCAAAAAAAAAGAAATATCTTCTCAATTATATGCAAGGTTCATTCCACATCCGTTGGATATGTAGACTCGTTGGACATTCAGGCTCGTTGTATATTCCGTCTCGGTTGGATCTTTCGTCTCGTTGGACATTCAGGCACGTTGGACATTCCGTCTCGATTGGACCTTTCGTCTCGTTGGACATTAGGGCTCGATGGACATTCCGTCTCGGTTGGATCTTTCGTCTCGTTGTACATTCTGTCTCGCCTCTCACGTGACCGATTGGACATTCAGGCTCGTTGGACATTCAGGCTATAAGCGGGAGAAGGTCTAAGGTCGCCATTTTCAACACGCCGGTCAAGTGACGTACAAGCAAAAACACTTTTGTTTTCTTTTTTTTTGCTTTTCAGTTTTCATGGGGGCCTTTCTTTTTAGTTCGCATTTATTTTGTATTAGCATCGTATTGCCATGGATGACGATCCGGGCGCAGTGCGTTCTTCGTTATTCATCTGGAAACGTTATCTGAAACACCGACGACGATCGTATAAAGGCGTCTAGATACTGCCCCTGAATGTGCTTTTTAAGTGGAACGTGCCGTGCATCAAGTGTGCACGTCGTTGCGGATTATGGGTTCCATATTAGACTACAAAGAAATGTTGGTTACGGGGAGACGCAGAGACAAGGCTCGACTTGTTCTCAGTAACTCAGTTTTAGCGGTTGAAGTTGGTTGGTTTTTATTTTTATTTGCATCAAATACAGAGTACATGATACTGGAGGCTTGTGGAAAAAGCGGTCACAAGACCAGCTTGACAAAGCCACAGGCCCCCACATTGGCATTTGCAGTACTAAAAAGAAAATTATCAACATACCATACAGACTACAGCATTAACAGAAAAAGCAAGATAAACAGAATAAAGAGAAGCAACAATGTTCACGCTCAAATTACGTAACAACCACGCAGTTGTAGGATATCTTGAAAGGCATTATCAAGAGAAAAAAAAAAAGATTACTTACATGCACAACTAGTTTCACGTTTAATAATATTGCACAGCATTTTCTACATAAGGAAAGTCGACTCAGGGCTGAAATAACGACGCAATGCTTTAAACGTAATATCTAAAAGCTCGACATTTTCGGCAGCTAATCTATTTAGTAACCTTGGCAGTTTGTTTTTCAACGTATCTTGCCCGTAAATTGTTCTGTAAGTGCTAACATTCCAAGGCTCACCATGGCGTGTTGTGTAGGCGGTAGCATTGCTTTGTAAGTTAGCTAGTCCTTTTAAAAACGATGTTTTAGTTTTTACCTCTAGTTTAAAAGTTTTAGAGAGCCGATAATCGTACATTTTATGAATCGGCAATACATTATATTTTACGAACAACTCATGCGTGTGAAAGTTAGACGGAATGTTTTCAACAACTCTTAGGAACCGTTTTTGTAAGACATGCATTTTATGTATTTATTCTGACTGCGAGACTCCAGTTTTGAAAGCGCGTCTTATACAAACTCTTAAGTTTCATTTAAGAGAAAAAAATAGTCGTAGTAGTTGGAGGTGTTGCGTTTGGATAAATGCTCATTTTTTGGGCGAAGGCAAATTACGTGAATGGAACTCGTGTAATGTCAACAGATCCTTTTTGACAAGATAGTTGGGTGAAGTAGAGTCAATAAATTCGTTAACTCGCATTCGCAAAACGCGCGAAGCTCTGCCATGTGATGTCTGAACGTTCGTGGCACATTAAACAAATTCGCCAGTTTCGACCGAGTTTTGTCAACACTTTCAGCCGTACCGGGCTGAGTCTCGCCGATCCCCAAGACACGCGAAATATCATCCGTCCTCCTGGCGAACATTCCGTTTGCCTTCGGGGACTAAATCCTACAGATGCACCTTGTCTGAGGGGGACTAATGGCTGCTTTTGCTCGCGCACGCCTATCGGTTAGTCCCAGTCGAGCGCAGTTAGTCCCCAGCTTTTGCGCACGGTATCTAGCTTGAACCAGATGGTCCTTTCGGGCAGCAACTGGGAGTTCATAGGACCAAATGCTGCCGTTAGACCCTTGAGGCCAACTTTTTTCTTAGAGTGCAGTCAGTAGGAGTTAGAAAAAAAATAGCTCTCTTAAAGTTTCTGGTTCGGATGTCTCATGCTCAACTAAAAGTAGATCCTGATGTTTATCTAAAACAAGTTACCAACAACTCGGAGCGTTTGAATTATTCCAAAGCATTACAAAGATAACTTCCTAGGATTGATGCATTTAAATACTCATTTTTGTGTTAAAACAATGAATGACTAAAACAAGCTTCCTGGTTCAGATTTAGACATATGAAGCTTCAAACATTTTCTCTGCTATGACTAATGTATATATTCAGCGATGTATTCCTTTTGTTCTAATGCTTTTTAACTTTTTTTTTTTAATGTGACGCACCAGGACTTGCATTCAAAAGTGTTTTTTTTCTTTGTACGCGCATCTTCACTATTCAAACTGCGACATATCAGGCCTTCAAGTAAGAGTTTACACTTATGTTAACGAAGATATAACTATCATGTAAGATATATCTAGTATATCTGCTTGTAATGACCTATGGCTCAACAATATTTTGAAATAAATAAATAAAAAAAAAATTACGAGTTCAGAAAATTTTATTTGTTACTCCTAAGGCCCTCACAATTGCGCCTACTCGCAACCAGGAAAGTCGTGCTCTCAGACCCGATTTTTGTTACCCACGAAAACGAGGAAGTATCTTACAAAAGCAAGGTTTCTTCCATTGTGAGGACATGTTTTGTTACCCCGCATAAAAATGTAATTAAAAAATAGACATGACATCCCTTTTACGGACGGCAATGTTTCACGGACGGCGTAAAGAGGTGGACGATACAAGTGCTAACATTTCACGCTGTTTCAAGATGAACCCCTACCAACTAAGCCAGTTATCTCGTCTCTCTTTAACTGCCCTTATCTGTGCACACCCTACAGGTGTGCACAGTGAAAATGCTTACCGTCTCAAATGTCTTTAAGCGGTGCTATCCGCTCAAGGCTAGGCCTTACGCATCGCGCAGTTCGTCTCCAACAACAGGCCACCCTTTAAAAAATCGCCGAATTTGTCTCCCTGCCCTGGATATCAGTAGGTCATCGATTTCATCCCAGAATAGCATTGATAAAAGGTTCTGTTTCCACAAATTGATTCATGTCGAGTTTCGCTTCTTACTTATTCTTGTAGCCTTCGTAACCCAAAGAAAATCGCATCTGACAAAGCGATTGCGACTTGGCTTAGTTTGAAAAACAAATTATTAAAAACGTTTTTATTTTCATTATTTCTTTGAATAGCATGGTAGCGCTGAAAGAGCCTGGAGTTAAATCAAGAGCATTCATCCGGAAAATTCCCTCGGCGAACGTTTATAAAACGTACAATTAAAATTGATTCGTGTAGGTGGTTAATAGCGTACACTAAGTCTCGCATATTGCGTACACAAAGTCCAGCAATGCTAGACTTAAACATTAGTTTGCTCAAAGCTCCCAGCGCTACAGTTGGATGTAGATTGAGCGTTGCATGATACGTAGACTATTTCAGCGTTGGGAAAATAACTTTATTTATCGTTCACACACTCGATATCTTGGGGTCTCTACTTAATTTTTCATGAAAAAATAATTTCTGTGAAGTTTCGGATGAAATTTATGTATTTTACTCGTCTTTTCTAATCATCGTCATGTTCCCTGTACTATAGGAAACAAAAAGACGAAAGCATTGCGTTAAGGCATATATATATTTCTTTTTGACGGCTCAATATTTTGATTTTTAGACGAGGTAGTTTATAAGAAAAAATCAAAAGCGTCTCTCGATGACCAAGTCTTGGCATTTTCCCATGATGCATGTCTGAAAGCAGTAAAATATTTAAAATATGTGTCAGCATCAATGTACTACTGTCACTGTGTAAATTTAAGCTTTCGTTATATATTCCTCTAGAGTTTGCAATGTGAATGTGAAAATTTATGTTTGTTCTTGTGCGCAGTAAAGTGTAAGTATAATATTAAACAAAATTAAGGTCTACTGTATTAAAATGACAGAAATAATAACACACTTAAGGCAAGGGCTCGACGGGTATTTCTTCTTTCAATTCGCAACAATACAGATACCGTGAATCTCTTAACAGAGTATTTTTGAACCCACACCTCTCCATAGGGTACAAAACGAAAGCGATATAGTAAATAGAGGATAACCACGGACAGAAACAGAGAGACAAATAAAATTGCATAGTCGGATGGAAGATCAAATGCAATTTTTCCAATACCGGAATTTTACCTAATTCTTAGTTAAAATGATTGAAGGCGCCGAAATAATATTAACCGAATTCAAATTAAAGGATTCTATAATTTTTGTGACAAACCTGCTATTGTGACTTCCCGAAATCCTTGTTTGCTCGAAACTCGAAACACAGCCACTGCACGTGAAGTCGAATTTGGGGATTTTACGTGCCAAACCTACGACGGGCATCTGGCACGCCCCAGCGGAAGACTGAGGATTAATTTCGACCACCTGGGGATTTTTTGACGTGCAACCGAAAACTCGGTTACACGGCGCCTTCTCCGCAATAAGCCTCCGTCATATTGCGGGCACCTCGGTCGGGATTCGAACCCGCCACCTGGGAATCCGTAGAGCCTCTGCACGTGCGGTAGTAAATTACAATCTGTAGTGAAAAGTGTCTGCCGAAGCTTTTGAAACTTCCACGTGGTGCTCGCGGAGTCGGTGCTTGGTGCACCTGCCTGTTTGTCGGATGTGCTGCTCAAAGGAACACAATAAACCAGCTCTTCGCATGGGAGGAACTTATTGGTATGCTTGAGTGTGCATCCTTGAGGCTTCTCGCTCTAGTTCACTTTTTGGCGAAGCTGCTTAAGGCTGTTGCCACACAGCGACAATGAAAAAAATTACGAAATAAACAGGTGTATAAATCATAATTCTCACGCTTGGTTGCTTTCTAAAAATTTTTATTATACCTGAACATATAAAATAGAAAACGGTTTTCATCTTAATATCGAAGTATATATGAGTATGTTAAAAATTCTGCTCGCTGGGAAAATGTAAAAGATGCTTTTGGCCGTACATGGCTTGGTAGTGCAAATGGGCAGATTTTAATGTTGAACCGAATTAGTTCAAATGTTGAGGTGTAGATAAAGAGTGCTTGCTTTGCGTATATCGTGGGTCTTTGTTTCAATTGCACATTATATTGAGAAGTATAGTTTTTGGCAAAATAGGCTTCGTGGGAGCAAATCCACGATCACGTTACACGACAACTGCTCGGGTTTTACGTCTGCAACCTGTAACAGTTATTAATGTGTATAGCCTCAAAATGCATGTCAAATATCATTAATATTGATGTTGAGTGTTTCTTGTAAGACTGCTGTAAAAATGAATGAAAATGGCAGAAATAGGCAAACAATGTTTCGTAGTACAAACGCCCAGCCGTTAGTTTTTGACACAAGGTTATCAGAACTTTTGACAAACAATCTTAACTGTATGCTCGTTTGCATATCGTGACCTTTTTTCAGCTTCGCGTTGAGTGTTTCTGAAAAAAGAACAAAAAACATTTCATCTGCAGAGATATACACACCTTCTGTGGACGCTAAAATGTGATTTTAATATATTTGTATTACTGTTTGAACGACAACGTTAGTGTAAACAATATAGATCATTACTGCGTATACAAATTGGCAGCTTCTGAATTCAGTAAACGATGCTCAGTGTTGTCTAAAGTGAGCAAAACACACTATAGCAGGTTCCTTCGAACTCTCTATGGCCGATTCTGCCGTCTGTTGAGTTGTGAACAAAACGGAAGAAGTACTTCTCAAAAAACTTCCTAGGGTGGTGCTCATTTTGTCCTTGACATATAGGTGCTTTTAAGCAGATGTGCATGGGCGCCGCCATGACTGACCTTTACATTCTCCTCCACTCATTTGGTACGCTTCAACTCATTCCTGTGGCCGCGAGACAAGTTATTGTGTTCTTGATAACATGGAAACTTGGACGAGTTGGTGATTCATATCTTAAGGCAGCAGCGCAAGACTAATCACACAAAACGACACGCAGAAGGATATCATAGGAAGAATTCGGGACCAGCTGACCAGGGAGATAATGGAAGCTCGAAAAATAGCGATTCTTAGTGACAAGCGTGTTATTAGTCCATCCTTAGCACAGTCTCAAAAAGAGCTCGAATTTTTATCCTGATAAGTGCGGCGAGGAGTGAGAAGCATATTTATATGTGTTTGCTGTATTGGTGCTATATTGCTGGTCATGGGGATTTCGGGAGTCATCCCAATAAAGGTAACAAAGAAGTAGCACAACTAAAATAGTTGAAAGTGAGCGCGTGTGGCTGCCCTTCTGTGTTTGGTTTTGTGTGATTGATCTTGCGCTTTTGCACTGAGATATAGAGTTCTGTACAGAACAGCATTATGTCCAAAATGTTTCTTGGGGTAATTCGTTATTACCTATTTTAGCGGCTGAACATTTCAGTGAGGTAGCAAAAAGCTATTGCTGCGAATCAAATTTAACGCTCGTGAAAAGGGTTTAATAAACCCCTTTCCCGCGAAGTTCACTACAAAAAAGCGTTGCACAATGGGCGAAACCCACTTCGTGTTATATTTCTTTGAATTATTTTTTCTTCAATATATTAAAATAAGAGTGATGTCCGACGATCAACTTCGACAGTGTTGGTTTATTAATGCGACGACTGCAATCTTACACTGTGCTATTTACTTACACCATGATTTTTGACCTTTGCAAATAATGATAAGCAGTCAGGATAAGAACTCATGAACTTCCCTCGCGCTTGTTTTTCATAGTCAAAAGGGCCCACAATCAGCGTTTCGAAATAAAATTAATGATCAGTGTTGCCCTGCCATTTGTTTTTATAAACAAGCACAGAGCGGCTTTTCTTATGCCTGCACTCTCGCCTAAGAGCGAAGAAACCTTTTTAGCAGCGTGGTGGTGCGGCCACACTAACTTGCCCAACGCTGCCTGAGCCACCCTGAACAACCGTTTCCCGATCACTGCGGTTAAAAATGTGGGCCAATATGCTCATCTGAAATAACTGTATTGAGGCGATTGAATTCTGTTTGGCTTACGATAAATGAACGCTTGTCCGTAGAAACTCGTTTTTTGAGGAGACGAAAAGGAAGAAAAGTTCCGCATTAATCCTTGTAGGCAGACGGCCCCATGACCTGTGTCCAATTACTCAAGAACATTTTCCAACTCAGCCTCTGAGCAAACAGGCCAGCACAAAATTATTGGACGCGCCTCTCAGAAGAAATTAAACAGCCGTAGGAAGGGTATGATTAAAGCGATCCCTTCGAGCTGCGGCCGCAGGGCGCAATCACTCACCGTGCAAAGGCCGTAGGAGATATCAACTCCTCACTCTAGCCCGGTGTCACGTTCCTGAAGTGACGGTGAAGGCGAAAGACGAAGAAGGGGGCAAGCTCGAGCAAAGGGGAAAGGATAAGCTCGAGCAAAAGGGAAAGGAGAAGCTCGCGGAGGACATTCGACGACCGAACCTGAAGGGCGGCAGCTGACACGCGAACGCTCCCGACAGCCCAGGCTTCGCTCCTGGTGAGCCCTGGCTCCGCTCCAGGTCTTCTCGCCGCCATCGAGCCGGAGCGACGTTGTGCCTGCTGCTCGCACCAGAAGCCCGGAGCATTGGACTTCGAGCTCGAAGGCGGACGCGAAGGGGTGTCCTCGCAACACTCCTGTCAACCCAGGCCGCATACCTGGTCGATCAGGCGACACCATCGAACCGGTGCTGGAAGGACCAGAGCTCCTAGCAAGCTTGGATCCACACCCGTAACATCGAGGAACAAGGCCGCGTTCCGTTCCAAGCAAGATCGACGCTCGAGACTGTGAGTGTTCTCAGCGCGCGACCGAGACTGTCTGACTGTAGCTATTTAACCACTCTATTTTTTTTCCTTTCGCTTCTGCTTATAATTTTGTTTTCTGTTCTGCTTTCTTTTGTGCTTGTGAGTAAATGAATTTTTGTTCGACTACTTATGTGTCGCTTCGTCTTTCGACATGCCCTCGTCCCCTCGGAAGAACATGACAATTGGCGAGCCTGCCAGGATAAAGGCCCATTCTGACGTCTTGTTCTTCTGAGAGGTAGAGGAGCGTCGGAAGGCGAAAGGCATCCAGGGTCATGGAGGTAAAGAGGTTAACGGCTTGTCGAAAGGAACGCGGCTATGATGGGCCAGAGTTGAAGAAATCTGTAGACGACGAAAGAGCATGGATGAGGGTAGATGACACACTCAATAGGGTAACGAAACTCGGGCAGTCCTTCGAAATGGACGAGGTGTTACTGAAGAAGTGGCTAGAAGGTCACCTTTCGTTCGTAAAGCAAGAGTGGGAGCTGGAATGTGAAGAATGGAAAATGCTATGGCAAGAGACGGAGAATGGAGGTGACGGAGATTCCTCAGAGATGCAGAAATGTAAAAGAGAGACGGCCGCACGACTGTCGCGTCTTCAGGCAGAATCTCGTAGCCTGAAAGTGATGATCGGGCTTTTGGACGCCATAGTGACTTCAGCTCAAGAAGCGATGTCCGCATCAGCTGAAAAGCGATACGCGGATGAGAAACTTGAGGGTGACTCGGTAACACTCACCCGTACCCTTAGTGCAGACACAGAGGCGCCTGACAGGGAAATGAGATTATTCGGGGAGGCTTGCAAACCTTACGGTGGTTTAAGCTGCACCCTAGAAACGGTGAAAAATGAGATGCCCAGCGGGGTGGACGTAGCCAATGAATTGTTGCTGGGGGTTCTAGCCGGTGATGCTTCGGAATCCCGACAACGAGATAGCGGCGAAAAGTCCGAATCTAAGAAATGTATGACTGCATCTCGTCGAACAAAACGCAGCATTGTTCCTGCGGGAGGACCACGGAGTCAAATGTCTTACATAGTGCAGATCAGGGGGGCTATGTTGCGCTTTTTGCACTCCCAGGAGACTTGGAAGAGGGAAGTGACGTCAACGACACAGCAAATGCAGATTGGATGTTGACAGAACAAAACGAAATCAACACCCAATCTGCGTTTGCTGTGTCGTTGACGTCACTTCCCTCTCCCTAGTCTCCTGGAAGTGCAAAAAGCGCAACATAGCCCCCCAGAGGAGGGCGGAGAGAGTGCTTCAAGGTGCGCAAGCTTCGTCGCCGAACAGAAATCACTGGGCTGAAACAGGACGCACGCCAGATAAGCAGGAGTCAGAGACGCGTGGTCCAGAAGATGCGGAAGCAAGTTCGAATACAAAAACAAACCGGAACGACTAAATGCTCAGAGGTTGGGTCCGATTCGGCTGAGGCCAGCCTAGCACAGATTGAGCGTGACGCCAAAACGTGGTTAGGTCCTGCGCCGCGCTGGTCAGCTCGAAGGCCCAGGTTGGGCGGTTAGCTAATTTAGATTAAGAAAGCCAATTTAATACTGAAATTATGACAGGACTCTGTACACAGCATGTCTGTAGCGTTTGCTGCGAGCCATAAGGTGCGTCGTTTTTGTTTGTTTTTCGTCTTTCAATTTCGCACTGTTGTCATGGCGGTTTCAGTGTTCTCTTTTTAAACTTTCACTTCGTAAGTGAGTCCCACGTGGTATTCGAGCACTAAACGAACTTCGGGTTTTCGAGCTTTTGTGATGACGCTTCGCTACTTTCAGGACAGTTATTTGGAATCAAGTTTGTGACTGTTCGTTTTCTAGTCTTCTTCGACTAATCGTCCAGTAGTAGCTTACGGTATAAATTTAAGTTTCCTTTGAACACTTCTTCAACTAGGGAAGATATCACCGGATCGCAAACTCATGGCAAGGATTTAAGTTGTTTTTGTACGGGAGAACTTTCAAGGTACAAAGCCAAGCACACCAACAGTCGAGTGATGAGATGGAGGATGACGCTACAAGATCAAAGTTTTCATCTAGAATATATTAAGGGTAGAGTCAACGTGGGGGCTGACTTTATGAGTCGCGTGTGAGGAGTCGTGACTAGCTCATTTAATGCACCAGGGAGCTTTCTGTTCATTTGGAACAAAGTTAAAGAAAAGTTACAGAAAGGTTTCCAGAGTGTTACGAACACTGTAAGACTGGTGCGATTATCATGTCTCATTTTGTTTTTTATGTGTACGTTGATGCTTTTATGCGTGTGTGTGTGGTGAGCGTTGTGAGGAAGACAAGCGACGCCAACGGCGTGACGCACATCTCATCAGAACTTTGACCACTATTCGCCTCAGGAAGGGCTCATTCACACTGGAAGCGGATCCGCGTTCGCAAAGCGGTTGTGAACGCGGTTGTATAAGGATTCAGTACAATTGCACGCGCACACGATGACATCAAATGCGCGTGCAATTGCACTGGATCTTTATACAACCGCTTTTGCAACCGCTTCGCGAACGCGGATCCGCTTCCAGTGTGAATGGGGGGGAAGTGAGGCTCTTGAAGAAGGGGGGAGTGTCACGTTCCTGAAGTAACGGTGAAGGCGAAAGACGAAGAAGGGGGCAAGCTCGAGCAAAGGGGAAAGGATAAGCTCGAGCAAAAGGAGAAGGAGAAGCTCGCGGAGGACATTCGACGACCGAACCTGAAGGGCGGCAGCTGACACGCGAACGCTCCCGGCAGCCCAGGCTTCGCTCCTGGTAAACCCAGGCTCCGCTCCAGGTCTTCTCGCCGCCATCGAGCCGGAGCGACGTTGTGCCTGCTGCTCGCACCAGAAACCCGGAGCATTGGACTTCGAGCTCGAAAGCGGACGCGAAGGGGTGTCCTCGCAACACTCCTGTCAACCCAGGCCGCGTACCTGGTCGGTCAGGCGACACCATCGAACCGGTGCTGGAAGGACCAGAGCTCCTAGCAAGCTTGGATCCACACCCGTAACATCGAGGAACAAGGCCGCGTTCCGTTCCAAGCAAGATCGACGCTCGAGATTGTGAGTGTTCTCAGCGCGCGACCGAGACTGTCTGACTGTAGCTATTTAACCACTCTATTTTTTTTTTCCTTTCGCTTCTGCTTATAATTTTGTTTTCTGTTTTGCTTTCTTTTGTGCTTGTGAGTAAATGAATTTTTGTTCGTCTACTTATGTGTCGCTTCGTCTTTCGACATGCCCTCGTCCCCTCGGAAGGACATGACACCCGGCCATGTTCCTTTCAACTGCTGAACGAGGCAAACGCTTGTTCAATAGCACACTTTTCTTCAAACCTAAACACATATGGAGACTAACGCGGAGGGAAAACTTGCGCCGCAGAACAAAGGAAACGTCAACTCGAGCCACACCGCCGCCCGTTTTGATCTGGATGAGCATCGTAGTGGTGTGGTAAATTTCTCGCCCACATCAGAGACACAGAGCGCCTGTCGAGGTAGATTTCCTGCCGAAAAACCTCGTGTATCGTTTTACTATCTTGATTATAAAACTGGAAATCTAACTGGAATTGTTTCTGATACGTGAAATTCAGATTGCAGACAAAGGAATCATTTAAGGAAATCTGAAATCCAGATAGAACTCAGATAGATTTCCGGTTCAATAATCCAGATACCGAAACGTTATACTGTTTTTTTTTTAGTAGGGTTAAATTTCTGCTGCCTAAGCATCCAACAACAAGTTATGTCCTATTCCCGCAAAGAACGTTTTCTACACAGAAAGGAACAGACATTATCGCGCTTCCAGGTCACGTGCGCCGCCTCACAAATGATTACTAATCGCCGTATAACGCCACTCTGCCGAGAGTTGGGGATAGACTAGAGAGTTTCAAGTAAGAGCGTGTTTAACTGCTCACCCGGAATACCTGTTTAAGGGCGCCATTAAATTGAAAACTTCTCCTGTGGGTCAATGGGTTTACAGGTGGTTTTTAAACGAAACTCCGGAAAACAACCCTGGAGATGCTTGAATATTTTACTCGAAGAATAGAATATCACTTTTTTTAGACACCGTTTTTGTTCCAATTGGATATCATATTTTAAAAACAAAAAAGTGTATAATCCGCCTTCCTAACTCCGCCATTATATTGCCAACGCCCTCCATCATTTGAGTTGAACGCACTCTTACTTCAGGCTCTCTAGAATAGTCCCAACGTACTTGGAAGAAAATAACATGGCGTCGAACGACATGTTGGATGTCGTGCGTAAAAATCATGGTTGAAGTTTGAAGGCATCGGCTTCTTGCAGCAACAGCGCCCAAGTTGACAGTCTGACATTGTGATCAATTTCTCTTTCATCGGCGGTAACAGGAGCAGCAACGGACTGTCAACTTTCAGATCGTTAGTTCAAGAACGCAGCGGCTCCAAGCGTCCATTATGCCTTTTAAGCTCATCGTCAAACTAACTAAACTCATCATTCTACGCCATCTTCCTTCCTCGCCGGAGATATGGGACAATCTGTAGGAAGGGGAACGGTTTGCCGCGCAGACGGCAAACTTTTCCCTTTCTACAGATTGTAGCGCAGTGGATTCTGTGTTGTGAAGCTATTGATCATTAAAGGGATACTACAACGAAATTTCAGCGCTTATTTTATGGTCTACACGTTTTCAAAGGAGCAGTACCACATCGGACACACCAATATCTCGTTAAAAAAGACACAAAAAGTAATGCCCGTCTAGGAACTTTGACAGCTAGTGACAGTTAGTGTCTCGCCTCCGGCCACGACGAGAGAAGAGGGGAAGGAGGAACTCCCTTCTTCCCGAGAATGCCTTTTGTGTATCCCAGAAGTCGCTATTGTCCCTCTACAAGATTATAGAAGATTCACCCGTCACTCAAAATTCGTACAAAAGCAGCCGCTTCGGTGGCTGGAACGACTAGGCCATCCTCTCGACTTCAGCCTGGTCGTAGCTTTGCTCGTCCCGAGACGAATTACGTCACGATTGCGTTGGATGTCACGTGGTCTCCGCTGGGCCTTCTCCGAGCCCTTGCCAGAGTGGACCGTTTATAACGAAAAATACAGCCACCAGGCTCAAAATAGAAACGTGCGATTGCCATTTACGGATATTCGGGATCATATTCAATCTATTTTTGAACACGACGGATATATTTCAAATTTCGTTAAAGTATCCCTTTAAAGCAGTCAAGGCGAAAACTGATGTTTCTTTCACCTGTCGGAGATCGCATGTTTGACTGCTCTCTATTATTTCACCTGACACAACTGCACAAGAACTCTTTTGGGACACACTCGACGTGCATTTTATAACACCTCATAAAATGTAAAGAAAAAATACCTAAAAAAGCTTAAAAAACATGTCGAACTGTATTTTTTATTGACTTTTGTCAAAATTTTGTAAGTTCTTACATGTGGCCTACATAAGGATTGTTAAGATCCTTGATATCACCACAGATCTCAAACCCAACTCTTTTAGTGCATATAAATTTAATAATATATGTACCAAATAAAACCCCGTTACATTCATGGGTGTCCCCCCTCTCTCTCTCCCCCCCCCCCCCCTAAACTTTTACAGTGTATTTTTCACCCTAAAAATAATCAGCGCATTCTCGAACGCTAATTTTGCGCCCAAATGTAGTGCGAGTGGTCCCAACCGGATGACAAAGTTTCAGCACGAACCGTTACATATCATTCGACCGTTATACAAATTTTTTGAAATCTTTAATTGAAAAATGCCGGCCGACCGAGCTCTCGAATACATGGAGCTCTATGGTGCTAGTTACCTAAAACGGGCGAAAATGGGCACCATTTTTTCATTGAGCGTCTAAAAAAATCACTTTTCTTTTGATTAAGATTACGGTTAGTACCAAAACTTTGAAATATGGTTCGGATCGCTAGCGCTACACTTGGACGGTGAATAAACGTTAGGCGATGCGTAGTCTATTTTTACTGTGAAAGATCACTTCATATTTTTGAGGAGACGCTGTACATTTGAATAAGCAAATATATCTAAAACTAAATTTAAAATATATTTTCTTTAAAAACAAAGACGCTCTTCGTGTTTTACTAGTAACAACCCATGATTGTGACCTGTAAGTAATATAAATCTAAAACATATTATTTTTTATGACTTCAATGAAAACTTGAAGCTTATGAGTATTGCGTAGTGACAGCGCCCTCGCATAGGTGATATTCTGAACAATATTGTGGCATTAATGTGGCTAATCAGATCGAATCAATACTTAACACGTAAGGTTAAAAGTACATAAAACACTTCGCAATGCGAAGCAAAAATTATTCTACTCCGCAACAAAGCTTGCCGTTTTACAGCCCACATTTAACAAGATTAAAGCTTCCTTTCCGGTTATGTACACAAAATACTATGTACATATTTTATAGTTCGGAATAGATCACAATCATACCTTGGTATTTATAAACAAATAAAGATAATGTATATAACTTTTTTTTATAACTTGTATATAGAATATTGAAATTATATAAAATAAAAATAGCTACATCTGAACTTTCTAGTAATATGTAGGTGATTAAAATATTTGAAAAAGCCTGACGATACAAAATTACAAAACTTTGCCGGAAATCTACAACGGGAGAATGTTAGAGGTTTTGTTTTATTACTTCAAAATACAATAGTGGCGTTTTGTTAAATTTAGCATTATGATATATGTTTCGTAAAGTCAGAGTAGAGTCCTAATGCAATTGCTTAATGCCCTGAGGAAATAATAAATAAAATGAAAGGAAAGTAACAAAATAACGAACAGTCCAGCTTGGAATCCCCGACAGGTGGCAAAAACGTGAGTTCTAATCTCGGTCGCTTCAACAGTAAATAACTTGAAAACAAAACAACAAGGAAATGCGCCCAGCTGACCGTTTGCGTTCGTTTTCATTTCAAAAATAAACCCAAAAATTATATATTTTTTGTAAAAATTAAAATATCGATATCGCTATCAAACTGTGCCTAAATTGGGATGAAAAAAAGACAGATACTTTGTGCACTTTGATAGCAATATATGTAGGTATCGAGTATAGTTATGGGAACGGCCTACTCAAATTCACTTACTCGGGTCCTCAAGAAATACCGTTCTCTGTGGGCACAGCTTTTATACATAGTGAGTGGCAGGTTAAAAGTTCAAGCGAAGCTCCTCTTATCTTTTTCCACTTTAACAGAGCGGACGCTGGAGAGGAGCTCGTCTTCTCTGACGTCTGCTCCAATAAAGTGGGAAGGGGTGGGAGGAGCTTAACCTGGAACTCTTAACTTGTCCCTCACTATAAGCACTTTAATTTAGCAAATATGTATCGCGATCCAACAAAACACTATTTTAAAACTGAATCACGAGACTAATAAAACGATACAAAAACAAGGACGACATTACAAAGTTTATAGATTTTTCTCCAGTCTGAGGGTTTTGCCTTAAAATGCGTTCAACCATCAACAGCTAGCTTGAGCCCTAAGCTTTTGCTCATGAATACAGTATTCTGCAACATCAAGCCGCTTTTCAATTTTTATCGCATTGATCAGACAAATCAATCGCCAAGCATCGCTAGCTTTCTGGCAGACGTCCTCGTCAACCTGTGTCATAAAAGAGAGGGCCTGCTCAACGTTTATGCGTAGAAATATGTTTTTGAATTCACAAAAATTAACGAGTCACGCCGCACGATCTTCTTCCTACTTCGTGATGTCTTGCAGGAAACCATGTAGAAATTACTGCACCGCAGGTCAGAAGCCAATATCAGAAACTACCCAGCATTGCATCCTCAGATAGGTGAGCTGGCTGGGCATGAAACGGGCGAGAACACGCAGTGAACGTGCAGCGTGCACATGGGATAAGCCGGAATATCGAGTTTCTCGGCCGCACGGATCGGTGTTGTTAACCAGGGGTAAAATTGTGAGCTTCTTAAAAATGGCCGCCTTAGGGCGCATCTGGCAGGGAAACGCCGTATTCATGTTTTTCCTGGGAGCAATGGGTTTTAGCCGATTCGCTGAACTATGAACGTATGAAATAAAAGCGAAAAGATCACGTTTATTGCTTCTAACTGAAGCTCTTCGCCAGAGATGGCGAAGAAAGAATTCCTGCAAGGTGGCTTTCAGAAGATCTGTTAAATAAACTGTCTGAACAAGCATATGATTTTGTAAATGGAAGCATCTTTCAGAAAGGTGAGGTCATGAGTTTGTAAAAGAAGAGGAGAAAAGAGACTTTACTATGCAAAATTTCACAATTTTGAAATGGGCACTTGTGATGGGTAACACCGGCTTTTTTTGTTCTCTGCTGAAATGCACAACATAGCCCTGATGAGAGAAGGTCCCCGTTTATCCTGTATTACTATGCCGCTTTTTCTTTCTTTCTTCTGGGCAGGGGTGAATTCAAAAATAATCCGCCAGGATATTCACTGTATCTGTGTTGTTGATAGTTGAAAGAAGTTTTCGTCGTCCTTTCGTCTTCAGTGTGCTATCTCTCTGACGTCTTTGTCAAAAAAAAAAGAAAAGAACACTCCCCAGTTTATATTGCATACTGTATTTCTGCGATATTTAAGCTTCTATATTTACCATACTTGAACAACTTTATGGTTTTAAACCGTTCAGCTAAGAATTTTTGGAAATTGGAATTAATAAGATCTATTGTGTGGACAGCCCGCCGAAGCGCAGGTGATGATATTGGCAAACCACCGATTAACTACAATGCGTTTCACAAACTAACTCCGATTCCCAATTTTCATAAATATGCAATTACTTTTGTTGAGAAGATTATAGCTTCGTTCTTGACTTCCCAAGAAAATACTGCCATAATTAACTTCATAAATTATAGGAGTATTTTGCACTTGTAATATCATATTCATTATTTTTCTCAATTATTTCCATATCTGGATGCTCATGTCTTATCTACAATTTCCTAATCCAAATTTGGCATCCATTGCCGATATCATATAGACCCTTTTTGTTCACTCTCGTCCGCAGCCACCTGGTAGGCATATCCGGTAACAAAAAAAAATATAACATTTCAACCTGCATATAGTAAACAAATCGAGAGGAACCAAAACGAGAATGGGTGACGGTTACGCTTATATCCTAAATGTATTATATTGGCCTGGCGATGGCAAGCAATGTCTTCGACCATACTGGAAGTGGCGACATTCAAGGGCAATAGAATGCATTTCATCTAAATTTTCTTTCTAACCACCATAACTATGCTGCCAGAGCTGACTCAATGTTGCGAGCTGTGGCATCAATCAAGTTCACTAAGGTACAACGTCACGGTGTTTGGCGTCTTTCTGTGCTTGCTTGTCAGCCGGTTGATCCAATCAAGCGCAGACTGGGCTGTGACATTCATATTTTATATATGTGCCTGTTTTTTTTGTGCTTTCTAGATTTGGTCAGTGTTTTAACACTAAAACAAATATCTAACAGAAGTTTTCTTTTTTTTCTCTCAGATGTCTATAAAAAAACATATATCACAAAATGTACTTTCTCGCCAAAAAAAAATGTGAACGCAATATTTAACACGTGGGACTCATATTAAGTATTGTAATGCGTTTACATATTTGGTGCTAGTCTTGGACGATGAGCCCAGTGTCGGAATCACTCCTCACCAACGTTACTAATGGCATATTCGTCTGGGGCATGCCGCAAGCGTCCAGTGCAGTAAACTCTTTCCACTTTAGTGCACGAGAGGCTGGCGGAAAAAAAGGAAGCTCCCCTCTCCCCTCTAGCCTTCCGTGTATTATGAACCGCTCTGCACCGGTGCGATGCGGGCCCAGGCGAATTGGCCATAAAACACTCAGTTGGGAAACTCGGCCCTGAAGCCTGGGCCCCCGGCGTCCACCGAGACCTACTTAAATGCGATAACAGCGCCACCCTTTAGCGATGAGTTGAAACAGGAAAGTTTCTTTATATGGCTACTGAGAGATGGCCCAGTGAGATGGCGCCACCGGCCCTTCCGTGACTCGACGGTATTAGCAAGTGCAGCCGTGCAGTTCACGGAGTGGCCGCTGCGGGAGAAATGGCAGCGTCGCGATCGCAATTAGCCCGGTACTGGGATAAGGATCGGCGCCACTTTTTCAGAGCAGGCTCTATGGCTGTTTCCCAACTGAGTGGTTCTAGTAACATTGGTCCTCATTCAAAATTAACCTTATGCCGTAGGTATTGCGGCAATTTTTTTATTTCCTTTTTTTGGGTAGTTTATTTTGCAATGTACGTCTTCAAAAATGGATGCACAATAATTTGTCTTCTTAAAGCTTAGTGTATTCGGGCGATTCCAATACATGCAACTATGTCGGGACGATGTCACAAGTATCAAAATAATTCCTAACAAACGATGTAAAACGCAAAAAAAAATTACGCTAGTTTTTTTGTTTTTTTTATAATGGGGTGGGAGGCGGATTTTATCTTATATCATACGTGTTTTACCCGAGCACTTGACAAAAAAAAAAACAAAAAAAAAACATACATGCCATGATTATTTCGATAAAACCGGGGGGCACGGACTCAGTCGTTATGCCTGGTTACGAGGAGCCCTCGGTGTTTTCATATGCGGTGCACACACGACACACTCTTATGATCCCCGGATTTAACAAAATTCTCGAGACAAGCTTACATTTCTTTCGGAGTAGAGTGTGTCACGAGCATGTTCGAATGGAAACATTTTACACGAGTTCTGCTCCTTTGGTGGGCGCGTGTAGGGCCTCGAATAGATCAATCTCACCAGCCAGTTTGACTACGCCAACGCTGACTTAGTGCATTAAGGGGTTCTAGCTTTTCTGCGCGCGCGACAACCTCGATGAAGCTCTGCGCGTGTAGAACACGAGACAGTATGAGCCCTGTCGTGCGCTGCCGTCTGCCTCCTGCGAACTAACGGTATGGAGGCGTCACGTATGCG
Organism: Ixodes scapularis; assembly: GCF_016920785.2. Lineage (NCBI taxonomy): Eukaryota > Metazoa > Arthropoda > Arachnida > Ixodida > Ixodidae > Ixodes > Ixodes scapularis. The sequence goes on from NW_024609879.1 coordinate 7,524,910, forward strand.
CCAAACGCTCAGTAAGATCGGTCTATTCTTAGTGCTCTAGGACTGTGTAGAGCGCCCCTCGTGATAACTTCAGTAACCGCAAGGGGAGAAAGTTTATCGCACCCGTTCGTCTATCAAATAAATTTTGTTTCAAGTTTTGACGTCATACGCCCGTTACGCTATTCCTTGGTCTGTTCTGGCTTACCCCGTGACGTAGTGAGTTCTCGCGTGGGGAGCTACGTTTCGTGGTTAACCAGCTGCGCCACCCGACGGCCGCCTGCGCATTATGCTTGGTTTCACCAACAGCAGCTACAATTTGATTCCATGGAGCCAAACAAGCAGAACCGAAATTCTATATCGTACTGCCTCACATTCTGTTGGTACGTTTCGCATCACCGACTGAACGAATCAGGCACACCGAAGTCGTCGTGATGTTTCTTTCGCCGGTGATAGCAAGCCCTAAAAGAATGAGCGTCGTGAAGACGCTCATCCCGTGCGAAACGGTGCCGTGTTGTTTGAAGACCGGTGGCGTCACTGCGTTTCCATAGGAGCTAAGCCTTTTTCTTTCTATACTTTTTCCTCAGGCAAGTTCGCTCTTTGCAAATTCCACAAAAAAAAAAATGCACCATCTGTGGGCAACGCTGCACAAAGTCGTAGCGCGATAGGTTAAGAAACCGAATTTCACGGTCGATTTAAAGAGCCTGGCGTCTCCTTGAATCATCCTGTACTAAGTATGAAACGCCACCAACGGTCGTCTGAGGCCGAAGTATGCTGGACCGACGACGGTAGAAAGTTGGGCGATTCGGTGATTCATAATGATTAAAAAGCGCGACAGGAAAACGGAGTCTCCTTCTCTGTCCGTTGTCCTGTCGCGCTTTTTAATCATTATGCTGGACCAAGTATAACTGGCCAGCGAGGGTCACCTGCGGACCAAGTACACTGCAATGAATCTTCACGAATGAATGCCTGCAGACAAAGTACTCTGGACTAATGATAGTCGCCTGGGAACGACGTACCCTGAACTAAGTACGGATCACTAGCGGTCGCCTGCTGACTAATTATGCTATACTAAGTATAACTTGCAAGCGACTTTAGCTTGCGGACAAAGTAGGCTGGACTAAGTATTACTCCGCGCCAATGGTCCACTGCAAACCAAGTATGCTGGACTAAATATAACTTTCCTTCGATGGTCGCCTGCGGAATATGTATGCGGGAATAAGTATCTTTCCCTCCGAACAGTCGCATGCTACAGCAGACGACCGTCAGCGCCTTCCGTAATCATGCTTAGTCCAGCTGCTCGTGCTCTCATTCATCTCTTACTTGTAGCGCCGAGCAAAGATATAAAACGTCGGATTCCGTGGTCCGGAGATCAATTCCCGCTGAACTCCTAGGCGAATCTCTGGTTTCGGTTGTTTGCTCCTAGTTATGGTTATGTATGAATTACTATGACTGATTATTACCATCATATGCTGTGGTTGCTTAAGCATTGCCAGCTACGGGCTACGCACCATTTATGACAATGTGAAACATCCTTGGCTGTGGCGCGTAAATATTTAAATTAAATTTCAAATAAAAGAATGTTGCCTTAGCCGGCGCGTAACACTTTTTCGTCGCGCTCGAGCGTTGCACGTTTGCATAAAATCCAGTTATACACAGAGTATCTGTTAAAACGTGTTTTTTCTTCAGCGTCCCTTTAAGAAAAACGAAGCATAGTGTTTACACAAGATTATTTTGTTCAAGTGAGCTCAAAGACGGACGGAGTTGGTCCGCTGTCGACTCCATTCACGTTTTCATTAGGTGTGTGCGAGTATTTTAGTTTTGGATATAATAATGGCCATACGAATAATTAGGTTCGACTTTCGGATTCCTACAATTTGAGTTTTCGAATAATTGGATCACTCGAATATCACTACTGTTGGTTTAAATTATAGTTTATACAGAAAAACTGTTGACATGGTCAAAAGGTTCTTAAAGGCCTCTGGTGGATCTAATCCTAGCCTGTATACAACAGCATTTATTATTATTTTTTTTTTCACAGAAAGTAGTTAATTTCTTGCGCTTCTCAAATGGGTAATTTATGTTTTATTCGGGATGCGCTAGAAAAACCGCCGAATCCACGCATGTCGCTCTTTTGAATTCAAAAATCTTGCATCACCTGCAGTTAGCTCCGTGTACCATAAATCTATTCACGGTTGTTGCGTCCATAATATAAAAAAGTGTTATTAAACTACAAATAAAAGTCATAATTAAACCGGTTCCGCTAATCCGTCACTCCTCGAGGAGTGGAGCGAGATGCCAGCGCTAGGTGACGCAACGAGACACTTCATTAAGACGTATCAGCCATTAACGAAAAAAATGTCAAGGCGCAGGCGAGCTGGTGTATGTTGATCATGATGCTAAAATCCTGATACTGGGAAGGAAAATTGAAAAGAAAAAGTGTAAGAAGTCACAGAAATAAGGGGACAGACACACGTCTCATATCCTTCCGTTCGTCATATTCTTTCATTTATTTAGAATGATTTGCACCACACGCCGACGGATTGGCACATTCGTCTGCGATGGCTTAAAGGGCAACTCCGGCTTATACTTTTGATTTTGGGATTATGACTGTTTTTAGTGCAGTCAGCGTCCCTGAATTGCAAGGTGTAATTTTTTCCTCGTTACTGTGGGTAGTTTTAAAGATATCGACGCCTCAAAGTTTTGTTTGGGGCGCAACCAACAAAACCGAAACTAGCCGCTCGAGGCCCCGGCAACACTGGAAATCAGCCTCTATGTGAACGTGACGTCAGGATCGTTCTCGTTCAATGAGTACGCAGGCCGAGCGGCACCTACCTCTGTTGCGCTAGCCGTCTAAAGGTAGGATGTAAGCTGATTTTATTTTAATTCTGTATACGTGATAGTTATCCAGCATATGTAGCAAGAGTTAGTGCGTATACCCAAAAGGTAGCGAGTGGAAAACCCGTGAACTCGTTCGGTGCCGTGCTCGACGGCCGCCGCCGTGCGTACGCTATGCCGTGCTCGTCGCTTGAATACCCAAAAGCTAGCTACTCGAAAACGAGTGAACTCGTTCGGTGCCGTACTCGACGTCTGTCGCCGTGTGTGCGGTCTTCCGTACTCGTCGCTAGGCCTAAATTGTCATCGGGGCTCCGTGAGTGGAGCGGCGCTGCTCTACGCCGCGCTGGCAGTGACGTACAGCCACTGCGGGCCCTCTCGCTTTCGCGCTGCGGGTCAGTCCCAGACACGAAGCTTCGAGGCTCTCCGGCGCGGGCCGCGGCGCCCGAACACACGCGTGCTAGGCTGTACACGTCTGTTTTTTCGTTCTTTTTCCTCGGGCGCGTAAAATCCGAAATCCAAAGTCCACTCGTCAAACAGCGTTCACCCACACCTTCTCCAATTTCCGGTCCGTTGGAAACTTGTGAAAAATCACCTCCGTGTTGCACAGCAGGTTGTTTGAGCAGCCCTCAGCGCTACAAGTTGCACTCGGCATCTTTCGAGGAACAACTGGGCAGTCTTGGGCGCACCGAGTTGCTCGCTAAAACAAGTCTTGGAGTCCTCACATGCAAATAAACAAAAGGCTATACCGAAGCTACAGGGCTACTGATAAAAGCAGCGGCTAAACACGCCAATCACAAGCCGGAGTAGCGGTGGTAGCGGCTCAAAGAAGCGCATTCCGCGCGGCGCCCGGACCGGAGGAAAAAAAGAGAACGATACTGACGTCACGGCCGAATGTTGTTTTAGCGATCGGCAATTCGCTGGCCGCCCGCTAAGAAGCAGCGGCTCGCGGCGGGTCGCATTTTTATTATCGGCATTAGTTCAGAATGCGGTGTCCCACGGACGCAATATTTTGGCTGGGGTCGTATTTTGTGTCACTACAGCGATACCGGTAATTTATTTCATTTTGAGTTTTGGCCGGAGTTGCCCTTTAAGTATGTCATCCAAGTGTGATCATTAACGCAATTTTTTTATTACTGAGGCTTTTCGTTTACTTTAATGAATAATGGGAACGAAACTTTAGTATTTCTATGCGAATCGACATTCGAATATAGGGTCATTATCCGGCACAATTCGATTATTACGCAAAATTGCTGGCTCAAAATGCGCACTGAATGTCAGATACCACTTTCATTAATCGAGGCAATACTTTGAACGCGTTTGTATGACACTAAATTTTCGGTACTTTTATAAATTCTTGATGGTAAAACTTTGTCAAATCCTATAACAACTGAAACTGTTCGCAGCGTGAGGATAATTAAAAGAAGATAATACACCTTATTGATGCCGCAGGAACCACCATCCAGTATGGGACGGTAGTCGAAATGATCTTCTTCCCCTTTCTTTTGGCAGCAGGCGTAATAGCATGATTCTAACTGCTCTGGCTGAAAAAAATATTTAAGAATATAGACATTTAAACAATATTAAAGCTGCTCCACCGCTGCGTGATGTACGCCATGCAATTTTAAGCGTAAGTTTACGGGAACACTTGTTTATTATTGACTTGAATAGACCATGTATATGACTGTCGTCGCAGAGTAATTTTGCCGGGAAGTATCAATATTGAAGCAACTGTCTTTTCAGCTATGAAGCGTGGTATAACGCGCAAAAACAAGTCGTGAAGCATGGTGTAAGGTTTGCGCCTTACACCATGCTTCATAACGTTCTGCAACTAGCCCAACTACAAGTTCTTTTACAGTACATGTATTTTCAGCCTTTAGCGTAGTGTGAGAGCATTGGTTACTAAAACAATCTAAATACGAATTATTATCTTCTTGTTTCTAGTCACGTGCAATCGCATCGCCGTATTTAATATATTACATTTTAGTTATAGGAAGGAGAGTTTAGCTCTATTTTTAAAAGTAATATTAGCTTCCTCCCTTGTCGAGTTATGCTAAATAAAAGTCGCTGGTACAGAGGACGAGGCTCCGGCGCTAATAAGTAATTTTTACCTCACGCCTGATTCAGAAAACCAATTTCTATACTAGAAGTATCAAACGTGGAGCACTAAAATAACTACGATTGAACGACGAAGCACATCCTATAGCCCTTCGTTTTTTTTTTTTTTTTTTTTTTTTTGTTTGTGGAGTGATGTTTTTCTTCATCATCAACATCTTCAAAAGCTTTTCATTTGCTAGGGCTCCCGGTTTGTTTGGCTGTTGGCGATTTTTTTAATACTGCGTTTATGATACATATAAATACTTAATTAAAACCCATAATGGGTTTTAACGAAACTTAATATTCGGATTAGTTTTGCGATTAATCAATATCCAACGTGCATCGGAAGACATGGTGAATAAAACGTTTAGCCCAGTTTGTTCCGAATTGGAGACAGTTTTTTGTACCGTCTTTTTTATATTTTCCTTCTTTTAATCTAGCCAAGGTTTCCTCTATATACACTCTCTTTGTTGTCATAGGCATAACAATTTAGGTTCAATTGATTTGGTAGGCATCGGGCTAAAACACTATGTCTAATATGAGTTCAGTAGATAGGGTGTTTTCAGGCAAGTTCGTCCGAACATGTCTGGTGACACCTTTTAATTTTTCGAAAACGAATATCTGTTTTTACTTTGTACATAAAAGCAAAACGTTTTGTGTTGTGGAAAAAAGTTTATTTTTGTGGGGGGAAAAAAGAAGAGAAGCACACTTTCATATGAAGCGCGTTTTGTGTGCAGCGCAAAGTTGGCATTTGCGAGAACCTCCCCCAAAACAATTGCTGCCTTTATGGGTCGAAAACTATTTACTGACCAAATACGCCTAGAAGGATCGATCCCATATACTTACTACGGAATAACGAAGTTTATAGTTTTCGAAAAAAATACCACAATTAATATAATATAAAATCACATTTAATATTCCTAAACGACTTGATTTTGCTGATGATCTCATTTTCGCGAATTTAGCTAACACGTTTCCCTATGGTGAAAATGCATGGCAGACCACCCTGATTCACGTAATTTTGTTCCCGAAAAATATTCCGGAAAACCACACTTTGCGGAATTCACGAAATATTGAGCGCGCAAAAATAAAGTGGTTTACTGTAATGCGTTTCGTCTCCTTACACTCCCCACTGCGAAACTCCACCGAAGCATTATCAATCTAAATTAAATGTAATGAAATTATTTATATTCCCTGATAGCATAAAACTTTTTAATGTGTCCGAATAAATGTATTTAAGCTCATCCCTGCACGCAGTTGAACATATTGTTGATCAGCCGTTCACATGTGACCTGCTCGACATTTAAAATTTTGATTAAACATGAGAAACTTTTGGGTTCAAGGTACAAGTTGACTTACGGTCGTGCACTCGACTTTGTCTTTTTTGCGATTCGCGCATCTGGTGTTATTGTCAGCTCCATCCCACGGAAGAAGGGTCCTTCTGTATATTGAACTCGGCATAGGAGCATTTCTTGGACAATTCGTTTTGGAGCTGTAAAAGATATAGTAGTTCACTGTATCACCATGGTATTCGCAATTTTCGTAATTGTATATACGGGAAAGCTATTTCTTAGTAGATTTATTTACTGTACTATAAGAAGAATACACACAGCGGTATGCCTTAATTATTTATTTGTTAATGTCACTAGTCCAAATCAGGGCCGTGCTAATAGACGCACAACATAACACTGACGAAATATTGTAACGTAGGAATTTAAACATGATATTCCTCTGTTATGAAGTTGTCAACATGGTCTTACTTTCTTAGAAGTGGAGCAAATTCGTTCTATTGAGCAATGGAACGAGAAAAAAATGAATGCTTGGATGTATCGAGCAACGCTTATGTGCCGAGTAAAGCTTTAAAGCTTATATGTCTTTTTGACATAAACTTTCAATTTTCCTACAATGATAAAGAATAAAAAGCCAACCTATGTACCTGTGGTCCTTCCTTTAGCTGCAAGCCGCTATAATGGTGAGGTCGAACTCAGCCTGCAGGACTTCTTGTGAATACACCTTATCGGTCTTTGTACATTTTGAACTTACTGGTGTTGAGATTTGTGCATAGGTCCTCCACAACATCGGCAAATTCCAAAAGAGGTCGTATTAAAGCATTGCAAAGCGTCAGGTTTGTGTTAGGTGAAGAAAACTTCAGAAGTTTCAAGGACCAAAGCCAGTGGGTCGCTTTCGTCGCAACAAAGTCGACGTGCGTATTGCATCATATATCAAATTTTAATGTGAAGTGCTTATGTACTTCGACATTTTCGATGAGTTGTCCATGAATGGTGTACGAGAACTCCATGGGATTAGTCGGAAAATCCCCTTCAAAGCAGCGTCGAAAGCAAGCCCATTCAATGCAGAGGGAAAGGGGAGAGACGAGGCAGTTTGTCAGCCGACGTCAGGAAAGGAGCGGCTGGGGGGACCAGCTGCGGCTGTCTGCGCTTCTCGTAAGCTGCTCATGCCGTCGACATTCTGCCGTCGTATAGAGCTTGCTTTTTATCCGTTCATCGGTCGTGCCACAAAATCGGTCACCCGACGCGTTTATTTTTTTTTTTTCTTCTTTGTTCACGAGTTTGCGTAATTTCTGTGGCAACGCAGCAGCTGACTCGCACGGTTACAGGATGCCGCACTCATGCGTAGCCGTCAGCTGCCCAGACCGAAATTGGCGCGGTTGCTCCTTCGGCTTAACGAGCAACTCCAGTGCTTTTTAGATATCTAAAAAAATAATGCAGTTATCTGTAGTGTCCTCTAGAAGGGCCGCACGCCAAATATTTTGATTTAAGTTCGTCTAACCGTATGCTAAACTGCCACACAAAGTTTGAAATGCGCAAAGTCTCCAAAATCTGCTACTCCTAGCGTGCAAAGCGCGGCGCAGCCAAAAGCGCAGCTTATAAAGCCCCTTCTTGTTTTAAAAGTAGCGCAAGTTGCGTCGATGCAAGAGCCATGTGCAACGTGCAACCCTTGGGACGATCATGACGGCACAGCGCAGAAGTGAGCTAGAATTCAGACGCCATATTCTTCTTAGAAGTTGCGCTCGGTACGCGTCTCGAGCATTTTACAACAAGGAATGGCGCCAATTTTCAGTGGCGCCATTCATTGTTGACTTTTCACTTTTCAGATCTAGGTAGCGCGTCAGCGCAGCCAGCACCGCGCTACCTACATCACCTCCATGTCGCCCCGTGCAATTGTTTGCTAGTTTTGTGATTTCCAGACAAGGATCACAGGCTGCAATAGCAGCCTACTCATTGTTGTCATGTGATTCGCGTAATACGCATGTACCGCTGGCTCCTTCCGCGCCCCCGTACGCTGCGGCTGCTGAGCGCATCGTCGCTTCGTCGTGAACGGAATCTCTTGTAATGAAGCGTTTTCCAGTAACGAGCGTCGTCTGCGGGGTTGTCTTCGAACTCCGAATGAAGGCCAACCCAACTTGCCTCCGCTCGTCAGAATACATTAGCATCGTGCCGCTGTATTGATTTTCGTTGCCTTCTATGCCCCATGCCAGCGTATATAACCTCAAAGAAGTACAGCAAAAAAAGAAAAAAATACGAGCAATTATAGGTGCCTACTATATTGGTCGATCGGAACTTTGCCCTGCGAAAATGGCGACAGCGGGAAGCAAGTTCAGGGGAGGTGGTGTGCGCATGCGCAGAAGCTTACTGGAAAAAGGTCCATTCCATATTTCCGAAACGACACGATATATAGTGGGAATAAAATACGTAAAACGAAATTGAAAAAAAAAAAACGAAGCCGTGCTGACGAAGGTAAATATTTGTAAATTTTTTGCGTAGGTTAGGATTTAATTTTCCGACAGCGTCGTGTGGTCAGCGTAGCCGACAGCGCCGCTGGGTTACTTCGTCGCGACGACTCCGCAGAGACAAGCCAAACTACGTGCCGGCAGTTCGTTGTCGTTTGACTCTTAGTTTAATTATAAGAAATTATAGTCAAATGTTACTGGCCAATGATTTCACGTTACGTCGTGTCGTCTTTGCGCTTCCTTTGCGTGCGGAACGAATGGCAATCTTGCAATCGACGCGACCCAAGCAAAAACGGACTCTTGGTACGCCGTTTGGCAAAGATGACGAGACCCGGGTTGATTTCTCGGGGTTGCAAAAGGTTGCCCTCAAATTGTTTATAATCTAGCGGGACGGGTGTTCCTTTTTGCATAAGAGTGCTTTAGGCGTAATTGCGTAGAGCTCATTGAAGCAAATCGGGTTTGAAATACATGAATTGAGAAAACAGGAACGGTACGGTACCTTCACATAGAACTCTCCCCGCTTCCTCTTCTGTCAACCGACAACAATTCGAGTTTTCGGCGCTGCTTGAAGAAAGCACGCGCATGCGTAGAACTATTCTTGGAAAACCTCTACGCCTATGACTCGAGTGCTGCTTCAGTATGTTCAATAATAAAGGCGCCGATAGAGGCTCGGCGTCGTCCTTAGGCAATACCGATCGATGATAGCAAGGCCATAGTACTGGATGTTTACGCATACCTAAGGCTCCTTTTCACCATACGATGGATCACAGGGGATGCTACGAGCAATCGGAGCCAATCCAGTGAGGTGAGAGTGTCCCAAGTTTCGGGAGGGAAACCGCGGTGCGGAAGGCATGTAGTCATGGGATACATTCACAGCGCTAGATTGGATAGGATGGGATGGCTTGTAGCGGTCCGCTGTGGTCTACTGCAATGTGAAACAAAGTATGGTGCTGGGCTCATACACCAGCCCTGTGTGAGCGTTTGATCGGGATTCGTGCTCGATCATTAAGTACACGAGATCCAGCCCTATGCTGACGCAGCAGTTCTGTCCAATCTACGCTGGCTTCTCGTACGAGATGCAGAAAATCCAGCACTGCGCCCTTGTTGGTGCGATAGTAGTGAGAAAACCTTTTCATACAGAACATGGAGAAGCTGAAGCAAGAGCACAAACAAGAACCAGTATGTTTGGTTTTGGTGAGCGCTGGTAAAATGTAAGAAAGCACGCGGTGAGAAGGCACATTTAAGTCCATTCGGAAGCCCGAAAAATCAACAGCTCAGTCACAGTGGCATCGCACCCTTGCCCGCAAGGACATTCTCGCGGTAGTTGGGCTTCTAGAATACTCCTCAGGACCAGCGTGCCCGATTTCCTTTCCAAACGACCACCAGAGTGGGAAGAGGCGCTTCCTATACGGCAAGCAAGTGTTCTAAAATGCGTGTTTGGCAAGTCGGAACGCAAGAAGGGGAACGCCAATCAAATGGCACCATAGAAGAAGTGCGGGGAACGTGCGATGTCGACGCAGCTGTGAGCGCGCGGTCGCTGGTTGAGGTCGGGGGGGCAACAAAAGCATGTGGACGCATCTAGCTAGTAAACAAACGCGCGAGATGAGCAAGGAGCAAATAAACTTACACACTGCATGCTTGTGAAAATGGCAGCTTGGGCGAGTTGGTAAGACATAATAACAACAACAGCGCAAGACAGCAATATACAGACCGGACACACGCACACGCAAGAGTCACACAGCGCTGTATGACTCTTGTGTGTTGTTATGAGTGGAAAGACTGAGCTGCTCTGGACCACACCAAACGGGCCATCACCATCGTCAACCACGCCACATGGCGCCGGACTTCTTCCTCGACCACAAGGGATTCGCGCCCTGCTCGCTGCCAATCACCGTCGCTAGCATCCACCAATCAGCGGTAGCGCGAGCTATGACGCAGCTCAACAGTGGACGTAAAAAGGGCAGCGAGGGCCCGCACGAACGTTCGCTGGTCGTGCCAGGATTGAGGCACCATCAGATCATCGTTTAAAGTATATCATCCGCAAACCTCAACCTGGCCCGAGTAGCCTGCCTTGAGCCCCATCATCCAAAACTTAACAGTGTGTGTCCTCTGCGTGCGTTGCTGTATTGCGCTCTTGTTATTACGCTATGTGCCTTCAGTTTATCGTAAGCTAGAGTACAATCAAACGCTAAAACACAAACAGAATGCTAAAAAAAGCAGGGCCATTGCGCATTTTCTGCGCTCGATTGAGCTGGTCGATGATAGCACAGGCACGCAGATATGACGAATGTTGTAAAGTTCAAGTTTTGGTGCTGCCTGATTGGCCCGATTGAGTTATTAGGGTCGGCTACTTTTTGATCTGTGGGGGAAAAAAGCGGAGGAGCTGTGACCGTGCTAACAGCGCGTATACCACGTGACTTTCCAATGGAACACTGCCATAGACGAACTTAAAAATCCTTAAACGGGCTTTTGGTCCTTTGTCTCGAATATCTCGTCATTCATTCGCCTTAGTTGCTTAAGGGGGATGCATAGCGAAGTAGATATCTTTATTTTCGCCGTGTTGTCTGTACCAAGTTATCGACATAATAAAAATCAAACATACTAAATTTAACACCGCGCCTTCGCACAAAGTAAAATGCTTTATAACTTACTTGAGAGTTTCTTTAATATTTTTGCCAACGCAGTCTTCGAATCCGTACGATGGTTTTCTAATTAATTTTGGACTACATTGGCTCGCAGGGGCACTGCCGTTGAGCTGGCAACCCAATCTGAAACGCACACAGGAGTTTTTACTGTCGGATTACGGTTCATGTTGTATACATGAACCGTGACACGGTTCATGTTATACACTTTAGCGTTTTTCAATAACACGGTTCATGTTATACACTTTAGCGTTTTTCTATCAAGATGATCTCAGTTTGGAACAATATTTTCGTACTCTATGATTGAGTAAAACTCAATATGTGAGGCCGTAATAGAACGTTGAGGTGTAATTGTTTTAGAATACTTCGCTCGCTGACGACTGACCAGTTCTTCAAGTCAAGGTAAAGAATTGGAATAAAGCCCAGGGACATAAACCATGCCAGTATGGGAACGATTTAAACAATAGGCGTTATAGGACATTATATTTAATACATCTGATTCTTCAGCATAGCCTGTTTTAGTAAACATGACATTGGATCTAACTGAGAACCAACGTTACTATAACACTCAGTTGGGAAACTCACCCTTGAAACCCGGAGCGCTCGCGTCTGCCGAGACCAAACTAAATACGATAACAGCGCCACCCTCTAGCGACTGGTCAAAACATGAAAGTTCATTTATATTGCTACTGAGCAATGGTACTGCGAGTTGGCGTCCCCGGCTATTGCGCGACCCTACCTGAACCGATTCGATCCGCTGCACGAGAAATGGAGCCGTTGCGAGCGCCTTCAGTTCGATTCTCCTATACGGATCGAGGCCATTTTTTCAATACAGGCTCTACGGTAATTTCCCAACCGAGTTATTCTAGTAACGTTGCTGAGAACTAGGGTAATAGCTATTCAAAATTCATCTCCGCACGCCTAGAAAATTGTGCTTTAAGTGAAAAGGTTAAAAATACTAAACCAAACAAACAAATATTTAAAACCGCGACTGAGGCGTTGTGCGAATCATTCATACATTAGAGTATTTATTTTATGATATTCCCCTAAGTGAAAGCAATCTTCTTTTTTTTAGTTTAAAACAAAGCCTGGTAACCGGGGAGCCTGGTAACCGGCATTCAAAACAGGATTCACTTTTCTCCGGTTTGGTGGATATGTGCTTGCACTAATTTGAAACCCCCTGGGGGTAAAGTCTGGTTACCATGAAAAATAGAACAGGCTACAATTTGGCTCTCACAAAGCCAGCCAAGATATTGTTAGCAAACAATCGACATCTGCTCACACGAGCGAAGAAAATGAATTGTCATTTTGTTATTTTCGTCTGCTAGTAGCAGACGAAAATAACAAATTGATGCTCCTTTGCATCTTTCCCGAAAAAAACCTGACTAAAAAAATTCCGATCGCCTGCTACGAGCGGAGTTCCCTGACGACGTAATATTGAGCGCAAGTTGAAATAGTGACTACCCGCAATTCATGTTGGAAGCAAGAGAGAACTCGTGCTTCTTGTCACAAATCAAGGTCTCTCGCTCCCATACTCAAGCTGACACCCACTGGTAGGTATATGAGCACTCAGGACAAGCTGATCAGAAGCTGGGAGACCAATGTCTGCGTTAATATGTACGTGAGAAGATATCACCAAAATACTGCCACGCCCTCACTAAGGATAAAAACAAAAACCAAGGATTTTACTTTGATGCGGGTGAAAATTAGAGCTTATTGGGATGCTGATTGCATGTGGCGTCAAAGATTTATCGACCAATCAATAAATATTGATTTGTTCGCAAGTCAACAATTGGGCACTTTGATGAGTACTCCTCAACAACCTACAGATGGCGAGAGAGGCATCGCGGCATCTCATGTGCTTGTCTTGAGCAACCCTTCACCCATTGATCGGTGTAAGCTTCTGTATGGCAGCAGAGCAGCTTGAGATTTGCAAAGGACGCACAGGTTATCTATCGCTTCCAACATGGAATACCAGATAATCACAATTTCAACCTGCGTGCCATCTCACTTGGCCACGGTACTCAGTTCGTAGCAGACCATCACTTGATCTGTTCTTTTAGCAGACGGCGTACGGTATTATCTTGCTTTGTTTTCTTCTGCGTACGGTGCTGCGTCAGCAGACAAATCCCGTTCTTCGCCCGTGTTAACAGACGAACTATCTACGAAGAATATCTTAGCTCACTCCGTGAGTGACAATTGACATTGCGTTTTAGCTCTCGCGATGACCACAATGGGACTCCATCAATTGAAGCAGAAATGATATTACGAAATGGTGTAAGGAGCGAACACTGATATTGTGAGACCATAACTAGAACGTCTTCGACAGTAGTGTCTTACAGGTACCATGCTACTGGTGCGTCATTGATGATTTGTACTCTTGCACAGGTCTTTTGCCCCTACTGACAAAATGTCAAAACACTTAAAGTAACGATTAAGGCTGTTTCACACATCTGCGTTGGTTGCATTCGCATACAACCGAAACGACCATAAAGGCGAAGTCACCGGGACAAGTGTTCCCCGTACACAGCATGGCAAGCGATGCAACAGGTAGCTTCGCGAAGCAACCCATGAGTCACGGTTGTTGCGGTATTTCGGTCGTACGGTCGTTTCGGTTGCATGTGAAGGCATTGCAAACATGTGAACCAGCCTTTACAAACGGACACCCAAACACCACCTCCCGTGAAGCCAGTGTTCTCGAACACAGGCTTAGCGATGGAGGTCGAGCGCACGCAGCCGCAGTAAAGAGCGCATCAGCAGGACACCTTTCAGCCCACTACAGGACTTGTGAGTGTAGTCTGGCCCTTACCAACGACAGCATTCTTGCAAGGAACATAAATCAACACACAGCAGAGATACTAGAAGCATTAGTTAGTGAGGAAAATGCAGTTGACTGTGTTAGCTGTCCTTCCATCACGCTCACGGTGGAAGAAACATTTAGGTGATGTCCCTCTGTCCGACGCATCGACGATGCTATGTTTGGCACACCGAGCGCTTCACTCGCACGGGGATGGATGGCGCCCAAGAATCAGGTCCCTCCTAAACCGACCGCTCCGGCTGTTCCTCCCAGCGGTAGTCCCGCATGGCCTCGCTCAGGCCTTCTTGTTGTACTCACGGTGGAAGAAACACATTTAGGTGATGACCCTCTGTCGGACGCGGTGGCCGCCCCAAGCAGCACAGATGTGGCCAATCATTGGCCAGAGGCTGGCCATGGTTCTTTGGCCAGTGGCCAGACAGTGGCCAGCCATTAGCCGATGACTGGCATACTTCTTGCTGCACTTCACCGCCCCTAAGTCACCACCAAGTCGCCAGAGCCCGTAATTCTGTGTTCTCTTTCGTCTTCTGCTTCATCTTCTTCTTCAGGCTAAGGCTCACCTTCGTGCACGATGGTGGCAGCTGTGATCGACACAGCACCAAAGAAAAACACGAGGCCAGCCATAGGCCGCACACCACCACCGCACCACCACACCGCGAAAAAGGCGAGCACGCTACGCCGCCGACGCCGTGGCTGCCGAGGAGGGACGTCATACCGCAGCGCCCTCCGCGGCGGCGTGGAACTAACTACTCCTGGTTCGAGGCTAGCTCAGAACACGATCTGGCCGCACGCTTCCGCGGGAAGCACCTAAATGCGTTTCTTCCACCGTGATCACGCTTCATGACAAAGAAAAACAATATCTACGCTGAGCTCTTGCATTGTACTAACACCTCTTCGATCACGCTTCCCAGTATCTGTAATGCATGCGATGCAGCCCAGTAACTATTAGTGAGCGTGTATGATTGCTGTGTACTTATTTTGAATTAGTATTATTTATTATTTCTACACTCTTAAAGACATATCTTCGCTTCTTTGAATTTTCGAAACATTAACCATCATTTAATATTATAATCATTTAACGACAATGTCAAAATTGTCGTTAGTTGTTGGGTGATTCCACGAGAGATCGAACCTCCAGGTCCACTCAACATTTTTATTTTTTCTGTTTTTTTTTATATGTGATGTACACACAAATGAATGGTACGAAACTGAACCTTTTTCTCGAAAACGCGTTTTCACTACGAGAAAAAAAATGTTTCAAGATCGTGCGACGGCCCTGCTCCCACCGCGGACTGCATTAGTTGCCACCTTTGCGGTCCTGTGGAAGGCAGGCAAAGGGTAGTAGGCCAAAAAGGTTTCCCGTTTCATGTAGTACACCAAAGTTTAAGTCAACTGCATGCAATTATTATGTCCTTTATGGATAAAAAAATATATAAAAAATTTATAACTTTAGACCAGGCGCAACAAATACACTAACTTTCAGGTCTTCTACTTCAATATGTAGGGCATTAGCGACTTTGAAAACTATACATAATATAGGCCAGGGCATCTAAATTATACC
Organism: Ixodes scapularis; assembly: GCF_016920785.2. Classification (NCBI taxonomy): domain Eukaryota; kingdom Metazoa; phylum Arthropoda; class Arachnida; order Ixodida; family Ixodidae; genus Ixodes; species Ixodes scapularis. The sequence goes on from NW_024609879.1 coordinate 7,540,587, forward strand.
TGCAAAATATGAACTTCCAATAAAAATAGAAACATAGGAAAAAAATATTTTGAAAAAACACATTTTCAAAAAAATACCTATATTGAAAAAAACAAAATAAAACAAAAACACAGTCTCGATTTTATTAAAACTCTGGGGTACAACTCTCCTTAGGCCAGGCAAAAAGAATGTTTAAAAAACATGTTGCATCATTTGCTTGGTACAAAAGTTCTGAGCGGTCAAAGTGGCGGTTGCGAGGCGTCTTGACTCGGCCGTTTTTCGCTTCACCCCCGGCAAGTTTAACAATGCTGTTGCGACCGAGGAGATCCCCCGCTGACGACCAACGCCAGTTGCCACGAACCAGGCAGAGACAAAGTTCACGCGCAGTGAAGCTCTGCATCTGTGCCCTTCCCATGGGCAAACGCGCACAAACGTCTAGGTGACATCACTGACGCGCCGACACCAACTCTGCCACCCCGCATTCAAAAAGAGTCTAGCTGAACTGCCGCAGTAATCCACCTTGATGCGCCCAGAGTTGTGGATTCTCCAAATATTCTTCAAGGGGAGGCGTTGACGAGCCGTCATATTTAGGCCGTTGTTACGTTTTTAGACGTAAGGAAAGAAGCGCATGGAACTGTTAGGCTGAAGTCTATTCGAGTTTCGTTTACTAGAACTGTAGAGAATGTAGGCACGATGCCTCGGGCACAAGGGTACGGGGCGCTTATGTTACCGCGGAGCCAATGGGGGTGTGTACGTTTGCCGCGGTAGGTTGTACGTTTGCCCGCCGCGGCAAATGTGACCTTAAATATCTTACTAGCTCCTGACAGCAACAGAGACCGCGAATCACGTATACCGCGTGGCAAACGTAAATGAACCTCCTCCTTGGCTTCGCCGTAACGTAAGCGCCTAGTAGCCTTGTACCGGAGGCGTTTTTTTTTTTATTCCTTACAGTTTTAATAAACAAGACATGCGAGTCCAAGCGCGATTAAGGAGCGTAAACTTTCATAAACAACCACAAGAAAAAAAATTTCAAAAAAATCTGGAAATATGTTTTTATTACAGCAAGCTACAACACATAACTTTCTTATTTGTGGCAAAAAAAAATACTTCTCTTAAAAAAAAAAAAGAAAAAAACCTTGCCGGGGTGAAGCGAAAAACGGCCGAGTCAAGACGCCTCGCAACCGCCACTTTGACCGCTCAGAACTTTTGTACCAAGCAAATGATGCAACATGTTTTTTAAACATTCTTTTTGCCTGGCCTAAGGAGAGTTGTACCCCAGAGTTTTAATAAAATCGAGACTGTGTTTTTGTTTTATTTTGTTTTTTTCAATATAGGTATTTTTTTGAAAATGTGTTTTTTCAAAATATTTTTTTCCTATGTTTCTATTTTTATTGGAAGTTCATATTTTGCAGGTATAATTTAGATGCCCTGGCCTATATTATGTATAGTTTTCAAAGTCGCTAATGCCCTACATATTGAAGTAGAAGACCTGAAAGTTAATGTATTTGTTGCGCCTGGTCTAAAGTTATAAATTTTTTATATATTTTTTTATCCATAAAGGACATAATAATTGCATGCAGTTGACTTAAACTTTGGTGTACTACATGAAACGGGAAACCTTTTTGGCCTACTACCCTTTGCCTGCCTTCCACAGGACCGCAAAGGTGGCAACTAATGCAGTCCGCGGTGGGAGCAGGGCCGTCGCACGATCTTGAAACATTTTTTTTCTCGTAGTGAAAACGCGTTTTCGAGAAAAAGGTTCAGTTTCGTACGATTCATTTGTGTGTACATCACATATAAAAAAAAAAGAAAAAATAAAAATGTTGAGTGGACCTGCAGGTTCGATCTCTCGTGGAATCACCCGGTTTATTCAGCATGAGATTACTCTACCAGAACATAGCGTCATTGTTCCCTTCTGTAGATGAGCAATTTAGCCAGTGCAGTACAACCGCTATCCTGGGGTCTGTAACGTGCATCACGCAATAGTGATACACGACCGCACGCCGGTACGATGCCCATCCAGATCGAAGCGGGCAGGGGATTGAACCCGGGATCCCTGGGCTCTGGAGCGCGAGGTTTCGCTCCCCGTGCTCCGAGCTGGTGTGCGTTAGCCCACTCGGCCACCGGCCAACTTGTCTGTGGCAAGTCATTGACTTTACCCAATATTTGCCGCCATTTCCGAAAGAAATCTGATGCTCCTCCGATTAACTGTGGAGCAATGCATACCAGTTAAAATAAAGAAAAAAAAAATGTATGAAAAGGCATCATGAAAGATTGTGTTAAAAGTATTTGTACTTTACTTCAAAAATATTTTGTATTTGTAGCATTTTACTTCGCGTACGTTGCACCCGATGTACTTACTACACTTGAAGTACATAACGTCTCATTGGCCTTGTACTTTACTTCAACTACTTCTTAGATGTACTTTACGCAACACTGTAAACAGGCAAACACTGTCTGCAAAATGAAGCTCAAGTTCTGCTGAATCTCAAAGTAGAAATTTTACATTCACGGCACATCACTGACCAGAAAACAAAAAGTACAAAACAATTAATTACACAGAAGCAGGACCAGCTATTAAAGCATTTATGTGAAAACTCAAGCCGCTTTATATTTGGCTAGAAAATTTTAGCTAACGGATCAAAACATTTATGTAGTTTCTTGTTACTATAAAAATATAGAAGTAACTTCAAAAGTAATTCGCTGCTTTGTTACGGTAGTTAGTAATTTACTCAATTACTTTCTATTTGAGTAATTTCTACTCTACTCAAATTACTTTTGAGGACAATACTCAGTAACTTAACGTAATTACTTTTTTAAGTAACTTGTACATGTTTGATTTTAGCAAGCCGGCTCAGGAGTCTTACCATCGTATCTATTTATTTTGGAAGGTAGTACTGTTGCCTCCTAAAATACTCAAGTTTATTATATACCAAATTACGAACAAATATATCGCTAAAAAATAGTTTTTTTTTTTTTTTCAAATTTACTTGTATGGGATGGAGCGATACTATAAAAAAGTCAATATAAAAAAAGTCGGTAGGCCTTTCTGTGATTTTATACTTTTGGAGCAACTGAACCGATCAATTTATCTAAGGCTAATTCATCATTAGGATATCTTCGGCGGAACCTCAAACTGGCCTCACCTGAAATTAAACAACTATCATACATAACATTTGTTAGATCTCGTCTAGAGTATGCGTCTTCTGTATGGTCCCCATGGCAGCATTACCTAGTTATGAAATTAGAGGCAATTCAAAACCGAGCTTTAAGGTTCATTTTTTCAGACTACTCTCGTTTCACTAGCGTAACAGGCCTAAGAAGCAAAGCTAACCTTCACGCACTCTCATTCAGGCGCATTCTTTCTCGACTAGCCCTGTTTCATAAATTATACTATAACAATGCCTCTATTAGAACATCCCTCTTCCTTCCACCCCACAGCATATCTCTCCGCCATGATAACTCCCGCAAAGTTCGCACGATTTTTAGTTCAACTGTATCATTTTATAATTCCTATCTGCCCATGACAATCAAGGACTGGAATAAATTACCCGATAGCGTTGTAACCGAAACTAACTCTGATAGATTTGCCGAAGAACTGATCAATTACCTGGAACTTACAAACATGTCTATCTTCTAATTTTTTTTCTTCGTTTTTACTTTTTACAGTGCATACGGTTAAAATATTAATAATATTGTGTAATGTTGATAACTTCTTGTATTTGTTGTTCTTTGATTCATCTGTATTGCTGACTTCCTCTCTTTGAGTGTTAATTTATTTTAATCTGTGATTATTAGTGTGTTATTGACCCCCCTTGTATAATGCCCTAACGGGCCCTCAAGGAATAATAAATGAATGAATGAATCGATCATATTATTTAGGGGGGGGGGGGACAAAAAACAAAACTATATTTCACTTTGATATTCCTTATTCAGAATCGTAAGAGAGAACTGACAGTGACGGAGGATAAAATGTGAAGGAATATTTCAAAATACAGTGGTATGAGGTGACCCACTGGAAACTGGCAGAGATGCGACCTCCGAAACCCCTCACCTGAATTGAGCCCCCCCCCCCCCCCCCCCCCTTTTCTGTATCTTTCAGAACTATAGGATCCTATCAAGTTCCTGCCCGGTTCGCAGCTTGCAGTGATGGACTTTGGAACCCACCTTTGTTTTCATTCGTCTTCAATCGAAATTCTTAACAAAATGTTTGGACAGCATACTTTCATATTTACGTGCATGTAACACTGACTTAAGATTTTTGACACTGAATGTGGCTTGACCACTGCAGCGTGCATTTCAGATGTATTTATAGTGTTCATTAACGTGCCCACTCAAATGGCTACTAAAAGTAGTACAGCCCTCGGTTAAAAAATAGCCAGAGCATAACGTTGGGAGCCAATACTGGATAAGTCAATGATTAAACTTAGATGCCAATATCGGTTGTAAGACCCGCAACTAACGGCCGTCCAATGATGACTTTAGTTATTGGTTGAGTTGAGGCCCAACATTGGCTTAAAGGTTGGTTAAAAGTGGTCCAACGATGGCATGAATGATGTTTCAATGTTGGCTTAAAAACTGGTCGAATTGTGGTCCAACATTGGCATTAGTGAATGGTCTAACATTGGATCGGGTTGGGCTTTCGAGAAAACCAGCGTTAGGCCGATATTGGAGATCATTTTTGCCAGTATTGGGCCGATGTTGGTCTAACAATGGTGTTGCTTGGGAGGAGTCGTACGACTGAATCCCCTCGAGGACTGGCTCGGCGAACAATTTCCCACCAGGGCGTCTAAACTCGTCAAACACAAAGTTGAGGCCGAAGTTGACGAAACGCACCGATAGGCCTATCGGGACGATGACTTCGCGCTTCTTTCGCCGACGTCCAAACGGCGCGCTCCGTGATTTTTCGGCTCCAACTTTGTGTTTCACGAGTTTAGGGCCCCTGGCTGCGTTTTGCTACTCGAAAAACAACTCATTGGTTGCAGTGTTTGTATATTTTACTTAACCACCTCCGTCTTTTTTTTTTTTCTTTTTTTTACGCATTGAATACAGCGGGCAAGTGTTCCAAAATGCACGTTTGGCGCCTTTGACCATCGGACTGCAAGGAGAGGCACACCAATCAAAAGGGCAGCTTAGAGAATACGCAGGGAACGCGCAGTGACGGGGAGGAAGCCTAGCCCGCGCAGTCGTTGGTTCAGGTCGGGGAGGAAACAAAATAACACGGGCGCCTCTCGAGTGCAAAGGAATGCACGAAATGCGCGAAGAGCAGAACTTGCACGCTGTATCGGTGCCTGCTGACAGCAAAAGAACTAACTTTTTCTTTGTCGGAGCGTTTTTCTTAAATCTTTCTCATCTGATGGGTGCCGAAAACCTTAGAGAGCGAAGTGTTGGTGTAGAACGGCGAGGAAAGGAGGATGAGATCGCGATTGACCCGGGAATGCGCAATTTAAACTCGAACTTCAGGTCGATAGCTACGTGTCGTTCAAATCCGGATCTAAAACGTCCTGTACGAGAATGTGGATCTAGCTGTAAGGAGGAATGCAGCTTCGCCCTGTCATGTTTCTCTCTTAACTTCGTCTTCGTCGTTTGAGCCGTTTTCATCATGTAGAAAGATTAATTTATACCAATAGGTTTTTGTTTTGTTTCTTATTCCACAATAGAATTGTATGTTTATTTTTGCCGGCTTTCCAATTGGTTTTATATATTTTTGCTAATAATTTATGTATCACAATTGCTGCTCTACTTTACGTAAATTACTTCTACTTTATTTACAATGTTGTTCCTTCTATCGGTACTAAATATTGGGCTACCGTTTGATTGCTAACTAGGGATGTCGCGAACCACCCCAGGTTCGATTTCGAAAGGTTTCGACATTTGCGAAGCGAACTGAGGTTCGATTTCGAAAAATTTCGATATTTTCGTACCGACCGTGGTTCGAATTCGAAAAATTCGCAACTTTCGATAGCAGTGGAGTTTCGAATTCGAAAAGTTCGAAGCCTCCACGGTTTCAACAATTTCGGATTCGAATATTTCGAATATGTTTTTACTTCAGGTTCGATCAATTCGAATATTTCGAAATTCTTTGGAAATAGAATTCGAAAACTTCGAACGCTTCGAATTTTTATAAACATGAAGTTCGAACAATTCGAAGATTTCGAATTTCTTTCTTCCAAAAGTTCCAAAAGTTCGAAGGTTTCGATTCTCTTTTATCGCTAAATTCGAAAAAAAAAAGAACTTCGAAGATTTTCAATTCCTTTCTAGTCCAAGTTTTCAAAGTTCGAAGTCCGGTTTTCAAGTTCCTCCACAGTTTGTTTCAAATAACGTTTTCACGACTCACTGGTGTTCACAAAATCAAGTTTAGAAAAGTTAGGGTGTGATATCTAGATTCTGCGAAGTTGGTCAGGCAATTAAATGAGACGACGAGTGTCCCAGATGTGCTGGAATATTTGGCAGTGCAGAGTGACGTGTGACCATAGATCAGTAATTGTGACTGCCAGCCCGGGGGGGTCTTTAACCTGCATCACGCAGTAGTGATCACACGAACACACTGTTTTACGAGACTCATCCAGTTCGAAACGGCCAGCGGCGACCAGTAGGTTGAGGCTCAGAAAAACCTTGTAGCGACCTGGCAAACTACCTCGCCATCCCTTGCACTCTGGTAGTAATCCGATCGAACGCCGCCCGAATGACGCTGGCATTTAGTAAGTTAAGTTTGTAATTGTCCTGGAGGTTTATTATCTGGGACGGAGGAATCGCCTCGCAAAAAGCCGACACAACTCGAGGTCGAGGAGCGTTCTACCATACGAGTGGCGTCGGAAGAGGAAAAACGGGGGGAAAGAGGGTAGGAGGCGGGGGGGGGCTTCAGTTTCCTTCCCCCCTTCCAGATATTTCGGACTGTTAAAGAAAACAATACGGGGAAAGAGGACGTGGTCGAGCTAATTTTAATCTGAAATTATTTATGCATATGTATAGCTACTGATGCTCTTCACTGCATAAAAGATTGCGTAGATGGTCATTTTGAGAACCTCGTTGTCAGAAGGCACTACTCGTCACATGCTTAGTGGTTCGGAAGTTCAAAGCTATGTCTTTTCAACCTAAATACCTGTGCCAATAGTAAAAACAAAAACAAAAAAAGAATAAATACGGGATACAAAGCTGGAGAAAAAAAAACTATCAAGAATTCGCCGGAAGTGTTGTATTCTTGCATATTCAAAGGTTCAGAACTTCGAAACAAGTTTCTTTTACCAAAATGTGTACAGTCTAAAAGAAACATGTCCCAGGAACGTGAAGCGAAAAAAAAAATGTTTTCTTTTAATGACGTGCTGAACTTGAACAGTATTAGAAATCTTCTCCCATGAGTTAATTACGTGAAAAAAACAATAAATACATTATTTTGTATTCTGCAGATGGCAATGGTATGTACTGTCCGTGGTGTTAATTTAAATGCGATACCTCAAACAACTTAGACGAAAATAAATATCAAGTTTAGGGCATAATTGCATGTAGATACATGTTTGGACATTTCTTCGAAACTCACTTTGAATAACAATAATCACATCTTAAGACGGCACTTACCTAGGCTATACATAGATCATTATTTGAAAAAAAAGTATAACATCTCTACCATAAATATCTTCGGCTACAGCGCGCTTCAAATCTGGCACAAACGATAATCGTCAAAAACCCGTCGTCCTTCCTCGCCCCTTCGGGAATTTATTTCTTTAAAACTAAGCATGCCAGAACATTGAAATTAGAGAAAAAAAAATTACGAATGTACCTCACTACTTGAATTCAAATGAAACCGTCCGCCGGACTTTCGAAGTTCGACGAACGTCGAACTTTTACCCTAAAAGTGCGAAGTTCGTCGAACTTCAGACTTTTCAGGATTCGAAAGTTCGAAACTTTTCGAATTTTCTTGATAAATAAGTTCGAAATTTCGAAATTCATCGAATTTTTTGGTCAGTTAAGTTCGGAAGTTCGACAAGCATCGAACTTTGCAGCGCAATAAGTTCAAAAGTTCGAAAAAGATCGAATTTTCTAGCGTAATAAGTTCGACGGTTCGAAAAGCGTCGAACTTCTTAGCTTAACAAGTTCGAAAATTCGACCTCCGTCGAATTTTACGATGTAGACAATTCGAAAAATCGAAATCTTTCGAACCTTTCGAACCGCTTTATTCAATCATCGAAACTTCGAATCGAAAAAAGTTCGCGGCATCCCTATTGCTAACACTTTATTACGAAGCGGACCCTTCAACAGTTTACTCTCAAAACTTTGGAACTCCTGCCTTAATAAACTTTTTAATCATTAACTTGTTTGAAAACAAAAACACATTTTGACGTGACTTAACCTAAGCTCTTTTATAAAAAAAAAAAAAGCTACTTCAATCAATAAAGTAGAAACGTTTATTTATATGTGAAGCCAAAGACTCAATGTAAACCACACATAGACACGGACATAGTACAACAAAAAGTAAACAAAACATATTTTGAATGTGTTACTCACACTGGATCGGCAGCGTCCTAGATTTTATTCAAAATTATTTAGATTGATCAATCTCCACTGCATAAATTGAAATGCAACCGCCTGTTTTACACATACGGGACAATTATTTATTCTATCGCCTTCGTGAATTTTATCTCTACTTATTTTATCGCCTTCGTGAACTATGAAGTTTTAATTATGAGAAAAAGCCGGCATGAAATACGTACACTAGAACAACTGGCTCCGTCATGCGAGCGGTGTTATCCCAAGCACCTTCGAAGATTCGTACAAGCAAGAATTTCGTTTCGTCGCCACATACGCCGCCTTTGTTATGCACGTAATCTGAAAGTATCAAATAATGGTTTCAAAAACAAGTACAAGGCAAAGAAGCTCGATTTAGTTTTCGCTCTCTGTCTGAAGCCTATCATGCATGCAAGCTCTTCCAATTTATTATTCCCACTATCAATGCAAACAATTGGATATGGTAAGGCTTCGCTATTTTAACTGCACCCGTCTTCATGTGACGAAAAGATCTGGAAGGTAACGATAAAAATGTTCTCCGAAGGGTACACCCGCGGCAGCGGACGCTTAAAAAGAAGCTGAACCACGTTTTTTTTTTCAAAAATCTGCATTAGGGATGAAATCCTATAGCTTTTTGTCTTCCAAATTCGGTTATGCAATCTACCCCTCGCAAAAATAAATAAAACCCGCGTACACAGCGCGAAAATTCATGGGAGTCTTCGGTGCGCCCTCCCATCGTCTTTCTCCCAATATCACGTGACATAGCCGAGCAGGAGCAGGTTACCAAGGCGGCGACGGTCGAGCAGCCGAGCGAGGCTGCCTCTTTCTCATCCCTCTCCTTTGTACCGGCTCCGTCGTCTGCTACACCAGCGCACTGTCGAACCTAGTGGAACCCCGAGCCACAGTTGCTGTGCTAGATAAGCGTATTCGGTGACACTGCAAGACGCGAAGGTAAGACACGACGCGTCACGTATCCACATTAGTGAATAGCACAACCCAGACAAGAGTCGACCCGGGTACTACAGGCAGCACAGATACGGTACGCCGCCAAATGCGTACGATGTTCCGGCGGATGGCCGGGATGGCGGATGGCAGTGACGGCTGCTGCTGTGGTGCCTGGATTGCGTCTTCGACTGGTGTGCTTAGCGTCCTATCCCGCCCATACATCAAAAGTGGTCCCCAAGTGGCAACAAATGACGTCACAGAAGCCGGAATATCATGCTGTTGCCTGTCGCGATCCTGGCGGTTGGCAGTAGAAATGCTAGCGAAACGCTCGAGCGAACGCGAGTGTCGCTGTCGTCACGGCGTCCCAGGCGTCCCAACTTCCGGCTGCCCTAGCTTCCGTGAAGTGTCACAGTGGAGAGCGTCCTGCAGCAGAACATGCGTTGGGACGCCGCCAGGGTCTCTACCGGCGACAAAATGGCACTTTTATGACGTCATCAGGCGGAAATCGAGGGACCACATTTTTGGCCGCGGTGAACACACCAGTCAGAGACGCGTTCCAGGCACCATACTGCTGCTGACGGTAAATGCCGCGACTCACGCTCAGTCGCGGAGACGCAACGAGAAAGCGCGTGATCTGTGCCGACGGTTCCCAGAGTCCCACGCCGTCGTGGCGCTGTACGTATTGCAACCTGTCTATCGCCATCGGCAGAAGTAAACGTAGACCTCCTTTATTTTGAAAACTACCAGCAGCGATGGCCGCAGGGATCCTCTCTGCCTCCGGTTATCTGTCAAAAGCATCGAGGCGGCATCGGCGGCATCCCTGTGCCAGCTTAGTGGCGAACAATGGTCATCTGAACCCGCCGATTACGCCACTTTTGCTAGATTTACACCGACCGATGTTCGGGCTCTTCCCATCACTGAAAATGACGTCCGTTGTCGCTGTAATTGTAGCTGAAGATGTAGTTGGCGTAGTGGGGCATAAAGCGTCTATTGTCGGTATTGAACCCAGCTTGAGGAAAGGTCGTCCAATACTTTCGGGATTCGACCCTGAGTCGGCTGCGTGTGAAGCGGCCGCGTTAACACAAACATGAGCCACAGCTTTGACCAATCCGCCTTATATACAATATTTGCGCAACAAACATATGCGCGTCAGTCTCGAGTAGTGCCCGCTCGATGGTCACAGTTGCTGTGACGTCATGACATAACATTTTTCGTCATTCTTAATTGATGATAATTTAATCAAAGTGAATTGTTGAGATAAAAAAAATATTCGGCTAGGTGGCGCAACCCGCCGCCCGATTATAATGGTTCACCCGTATCCATTTATACGATACCACGTAGAAGAGGCACCGGCACATTCCGTCATCCTTAGTGGATCCCTGAACTATGGTGCCTGGAACGCGTCTCCGACTGGTGTGTTTACCGGGTTCAAAAAAGTGGTCCCTCGATTTCCGCCTGATGACGTCATAGAAGTGTCATGTTGTCGCCTGTTGCGACCCTGGCGGCGCCCAACAGTTGTGGTATAAGTGGCAGACGCCTGTTCTGCTGCAGGTCGCTTTCCACTGTGACAGTTCACGGAAGCTAGAGCAGCCGGAAGTTCGGACGCCTAAAGGGACGCAGTGACGAAAGCGACACCCGCGTTCGCTCGTGCTTTTTGCCAGCATTTCTACGGCCAACCGCCAAGATCGCGACAGGCAACAGCATGACACTCGCGTCATTTGTTGCCACATGGGGACCACTTTTGATGTATGGGCGGGATAGGACGCTAAACACACCAGTCGAAGACGCGATTCAGGCACCATACCTGAACTGCACCAATGAGAAACGCGCCTAAGCTTGACGAGAGTATGGCGTAAAGTGGCAGACGCGGGTGCTTGGCTACGCCGCGTGCGAGCGTCGCGCTCGTCGTAAGACGCTGAAACACGCGCTGGCCGCCAGGCACCTCGTCGTTTGTTGCAGGGCGAACTCTAAGGTGCATGCTCGTGAGAACGAAGCCAATCGTAGGTAACAAAGCCGTGGTGCTGAATGAGATGGCGTCGTCAAAGATGGCCAACGCTCTGCGCAGATTGGACACGACGATGGTGTCAACGTTCGGTTCAAACTTGACTCGAAATCAAGCGCCGACGCAGAAGTCGTTTCCAATCTCTGTCCAGCGTTGACCTTCTTTGATGGCTCCATCTCATTCAGAACTACGGCTTTGTTATGTAGGAGGTAGTGAACCAATGCACCGAGAAAGTGAGGGACAGGAGGCGACGAGAGGGACTTCAGAACGCCGAGCTCTGGTTGGAATGATTAGCGGGTACACCTAAGCCTAGCTGCCTTTGTTGCACTGCACTCGTCGAAAGAGTACGAATGCGAGAGCCGAACACCGGATGCCGGCGTTCCACGTTCTAGCGCGCACAACTAGTGCAGTGGAGACAAAGGCAGCTAGGCTTATTTGTACCCAGCAATCATCACAACCAGAAGACGGCGTTCGTGTGTCCTCCTCTCCCTCTTCCTCGTGTCCTCCTCGCCCTCAGTTTTTCGGCGCATTGAGACTTCTCCGCCAAGACCTCACGGTAAGGGAACGCAGCACCGATATCCAAGAACATCGCCATGACGTATCGCAGATATATCGTTGCGACTGTTCTGTGGATTAACGCAGGACTGCTTATTTCGAACTCTGGTCTCGCCTTCCCCTGCACTCGGTGCACCGCAACGGGCGGGGCTTCTTCGAAATTTTATCTGGCGATTACGACGCTCCTAGTAATAAAACAGAAATAAAACTTAAGACACATGATTGTAAGGAGGCCACACTAAAACTTGACCATTTTTGTTTTGAAGTTAGGACACCTTCAGCGTCCCCTTGATGCATGACGTCACCGTATTCAGCGACCAATTCCGTGGTGTTAAAGGAGCTGTGCAACGATATTCAATTGGAATGTTTTTCTCTCTACACGAGCTTAATGGCACACCTGGGACTCAAGGATACTCACACGCAACGCCATTGTCAAAGAAACTCCTTTGTTGCGGTGTAATTTCAAGGACAAAAGCGATCATTTTCATTCAATCTCTCCTTTGCAAAATTTGATGACGTAACTCGGGGATCGCAGTACACCCAAGTGACGATATTTGAATGCGGTTCATAGATTGGACCCGAGCATTGCGTGGGCACTCGACTTGGGCTCGTGACAATTGCTAGCTCGAGGAGCATTCGGGTTGTGAGCCGTGTCCAATCGCTGCAACGATGACAACAGCCGAGCCATAACAACGTCTGGAACTCAGCGCGTGTCCTGCGCTTTGCCAACCCCAGCGCGTGGCTATGATCAACACTGGCGGCATATAATCGGCTCCAGATCACGTGGCCGCTTGTTCTGGGTGCGAGTTGAGGGGGTGAACGCTGCTCGTTTTTCTTTAATTTTTTCTGGGTCTTCTATTGCGTGGGGTGAAAAACGAACGCCTGTTTCATAGGTCATTAACGTTAGGGATCCGTTTTAAGCGGTATTTGCGCAAAGTACAAAATTTGTTGCATCGCTCCTTTAAGGATGGTAAACACGCCTGTATGAATCCGACCGAGCGCAACTGTAGCAGCCTGCGACATACGGGTTGCTATGGCAAGAGCTCCGTCGGATCCACAAAAAAAACGAAGTAAAACCGGTTTTGTTGGACACGGCGCAGCTGTTTCCATAGCGACCCGTACGTCGCAAGCCGTGGCAGCTGCACTCGGCCGGACTCGACGCAAGTGTTTCAATCGCCATTAACTTAGTGAGAAACCTTATAAGATCTTACAGGAGCCTACAAGAACAATATAGGACCATATAAGAACAATATACGATTATTTAACAAGTTATGAGAAACTGATAAGAAGTTTCTTATAACCTCTATTAAAACGCATTTGATCACATAGCATAAGAACAATATAAAATTATAGAAGAAAGTTCGTATCAGTTCCTTATAACTTTTTAAATAACCGTATATTGTTCTTATATGATCATATATAATTCTTATCAGCTCCTCTAATATCTTATCTGATCATATGCGTTTATTGGCGGATAAATTTGTGATATATATAAGATGTTTAACTAGGGTTTTGCAACAGTCCCACGGTTAGCACGCCGTAAAGCTGGATTTTCTACATCACCTACCGAAGGCAGGTAGTTACGTAGCGCGTATAGCACAGATTGCGCACGAGAGTTGCGTCAACGTTCGGCTGGATCACGTGTTAAATCAGTGAAAACACAAGTCCCAGCATACGCAAAACAAGATTTTATACTCTTACCCGCGCTGGTCTCCTGTAGGTGTATAAAATCTAGCTCTACGAGAATGTTATGTGTGATTCCCAGAGGATCATTCAGTCAGTCGCCTAACCTTTTACTCTCCCCTCACGTCCTTCTGCCTTGTTTTATAAAGGAAGCATAAAGATGGAGTTGTAGACCAGGAACCACATTAATTCCACTTTCTTAACTTTACCCTCATAGGCTATAGCTATGTTTGTATATTATGGCCTTAGGTGCAGCCCCATGTGGTATTGGGATAAGTCGTATGAAGTAGCGGGGCATTTGGCGCAATCATTTATTTATTTCCACTTCGTGTCTTCAATGGCCCACATTCCTCACGTATCTTCCCAATCCACAACCTTACTTTCTGCAATCTAATTCTTCTATGACCTGCGTTGAAAGGCCATTTAAAGGGGATATCTAGAAAAATGTCCAGTGAATTTCGATAAATAATCTCACATCTCCCGTGACATCTGCCGCCACCAAACGCATTACCACCGCGGAGCGATCATTTCTTTAGGTAAAAGAAAGCCATGCTATTTTTAGAGCGCAGCTCTTAGGCGTCCGTTTCCGCGTTCAGCGGCGTCGCCATCGCCGTCGGCGTGACCGCCCCCGTTGCATTATGAGAAGTCGCAGTTTCCCGGCTAGATTCAGCGCAGAAACTGAATTGGTGTTGAAGTTATGCGACGACAGTTTTTCCACTACATTGAGCGGGAAAACTGAATGCGCAGTGTTGCATTATGGGCTGCCACAACCTACGCACCAATTGATGATGTCACGTGACGTCAATTTTCCCGCTAAATCTAGCGGTGAAACTGAAGTTGTTCATAGGTGACGTGGCTTGAAGTCGTGTGACGCCATTTTCCCCGCTAAATATAGCGGGGAAATAGAATTGGTGTTGAGGTCACGTGGGATAAATTTTCCAGCTAAATTTAGCGGGAGAGCTGTGGGAAGAGGGGAGGGAATGGAGAAGGAGAGAGGCAGGGCACGGAGAAAGAGGGGAGGGTACGGAAGAGGAGCAGACGAGCATATGGAGAAGGAGGGTATGGATATTTAGCGGGGGAACTGTGGGAGGAGGGAAGGAGGAAGAGGAGGAGAAGGAGGAGGAGGAGGGGCATGCCCTCCCCTCCGTACCCTACCCTCCTCTTCCTCTAGATCTGCACTCTAATTTCGCATTACAGAGATTTGTAAACGTTTCACTTTTTATAACCACCATCTTATTCTGAACGATAGTGAACGGAATGCGCAGCTAAGTAATAAAGCAACGGAGACCTCCGACTAAAACTTTGTTTAGAATGTATATAGTAGTATAATTTATTCCGATTAACTATCCCTTTATGTTTTTTATATGTCGTCACACTTTATTCCGCAACAGAAATAAAACTCGTTCGTCGTCAATGTGGTCGCGTTTTCGATGTGCGGCCAGATGTTTTTCTTGACTGTAGGTACGTTCCAAAATTTCTTTTTTCGCCAAAAGCAGAAACATGTCTTTCCCATGACGAGTTACCCGATTCCTAATAAAGATTTCAACCGGGAGTCCAGGTCCCCGAAATGCACCATCAACCGCAGACACGCCGTTTCTCAACTATACCGAGAGCCGTCGCACCGTCTCGATTCACCAAGTTTAGAAACCGCGAATCGTGACTCAATGATTGCGAGGTTGGCTGGAGCAGTCTCCGGCGTGACTGATATTTATGCTCCAGCGCAACGGCAGCATTGTGGAACGACGCCAAGTTACCTCACAATTCCTCGAATACAGAACGTTGATACCGCAGGCCCTTGGCATAGTTTATGGGTCATACTCACAATACCTCGACAAGTGTCTAGCTTTTCTGTTTCGTTTACTCTTTGAAGAAGCATAGAAAAAAACCTTCTAACTCGGTTTGTGTTTGACACAATCCAAAGCAACCTATCTTGGGTACGATAGGGTTTCGTTCCAAGGCGTTAGTTAGCACTACATTCTATTTTTTTTTTTTTTTTTGAGGGGGGGGGGGCGAGGGAGGGGGAGTGGTTGTGTGAGTTTTCTCTGTAACATGATTTCCAAGTGCATGAAATTAGACCAAGTTGCGAGGTGAAAACAAACAACAAGATCTGAAGCATAATTCTGACATTTTCATCGGAAACTACAGCACAAAGAAGCGAAAACTGAGTATGGCGAATTGTTAGGCATAAGTACTGCATAAGTGAAATGTTCACAAATGTTTGGCGATACTCCAAGTTTCCCGACGTCAGACGCCTGCATTCGCGGCGCTCTTCATCAGATAGCTTAACGCGTACAATGTGCACACTTGAGAGTTGTTCCTAGAACGAAGCGATACTACCGCCAAACAGGCTGATGAATCCGGCTATCTTCCAGGGGCTTTTATACCCTCGAGCACCTCCCCCTCAATACGCACAGGTAGTCGAGCTCCTCCTCGCCTACGTCACTGCTCCTCGCCTACCCCTCTGGTCACGAAACCTCCCGGTTAACGAATCAGCACCGAGCCCCTCTTTCCTATCGCACGCGTCAACCAATCAATATCGAGCCTCGCGGCCTGGTTTTTATCTGGGCTTCACGTAACTCCGAACATCTAGCCAAAAAACGTTTCACTTGAAAACTAAACCTTCAAGCAGTGAGCATACCGCTTGCACTCGTGGAACCATTCAGAGCGGAAGTAGCCAGACTCTGACCTACGAATATCAAGTTATGTTATACCTTGGCTTTGTTGGGCTCTTAGTCTCAATATTGGCAGAGAAAAATACAAATTTGGCCCATAGGACTCTGCTTCTTTGAATAATACTGCCGCTCTGGGTGATTGCAAAATTCTGACGGAGACACATTCTCGCCGGGATTGCGAAATTATCTTTTCTAGAACATAAGCCAGTCAAAGGCAGATTTTGACCTTAAAACTCTATGCCCACAGTGCGCTGCGTTATCTGTCATGCGAGACAGCGCCTGTTCACTGGCTACGTATTAGCCGCCCAACTGGCCGTGAGGGAGTCGACATCGAACGCGGAGGCGTTCGTTTGAAACTGTAAGCCTACGCTGGCAGTTGGGAAGTCGTTTGGTCTTATTTTGTGCTTCTGTGAAGTTCAAGTACATTTAGCTGTTTTTAGTCGAAAGCAAAGCGTCTTGTTCGTCAGTTTCTGTCACCGAAAAGCAGCCCTCAAGCTACCATCAATGTTCCACAATTCTCCTGCCCGCGATAGCATCGAAGCCAAACTACCCATTGAGGTCAACAAGAAAAACTAGAAATCCCACTTCACAAAGAAAGAAAGAAAACATTTGAATGTCTTAAATGATTAAGAGGTCTTAAATGTTAAACTAAATGTAAAAAAAAAAATTTGTCATCTCTTTATTGTCCTTCCTTATTTTCCTGTCTTCATCCTCATTTACTTCTCATATTTCCTTCTTCTGGCTGCTCTGGGCGAATTCCCACTTGACGTTAGCCTACAAAGCCGCCGCGGCTAGGCAGTGATCGCATCGTCGCTCCATCTAGGGATCACAAGGTCGCAGGAAAGCGGGCCACGGACGCACTTTCCTGCTCGTGTTAACACGCACCCCCTTCGCCGATATTGGCAAAGAGGGATGTCGCCGGCGATCGGTCGCTAGGTGTTACGTTACGGCGTCGCTCCTATAACCAGCCAATCCGCAAACTCCGTTGCTATACGTCCTATAACCAAGCCTTTCAAAATATACACTTTGCCGCCACCTGTCGGCGCTCTCAGAAAGTGTTTCCTAGCCAGTTTACAGCCAGTCGGGCTGTAGCGCCATCCCTTGGTGACTTTGCGAATTTTATCCACGTGTGCTCCAAACCAGTCCATAATGACCGCATGTACCTGGACACTGATGCGAACGCATTAAAAGTATGTTTCTCTAAAAATGTTTGCATAGCCTCCCGAACAGGACCCGGATCCTTTATGTCTGGCTTACATGGCAGCTCCACGGCTCATTTATGTGCATCAAATCAATTTGGTCACATATGCAAATTAAAATTAAAAAAAAAAATCCTTAAAACTGTAAAAGAACAACTTACATTTCACACGTCCTTTGGTTTCATCATCGTAGATATGATTCCTGAAATCAGTAAGTTAACATTTAAATATCTCAAAATATCTAGGTTAAGAAAACAGCTTAAAAGGACATCGAACTTTACCCAAAAATATTGTCTAAGTTTCGGTTTAGTAAACATATCTCAAGAAATGAACTTCTCCCGAAAACAAAAGCTTTGACCGCGATATTGCACCGAATGAAACAAGCAGAACATATATAACTGAAAATAAACATTTAATGAGGCGAACTTGAGCCAGTAAAACAAATATAAGTTTGCTATGCACCCTGCAACGGTGCCGAAGGGCGACTGCCCCAAAGCGGAGAGACAGAGAAGGAGGAGTTTGGAATAAAGTATGAAAGTAAAGAGCAGTTGCGTGGAGGGAGAGTAACCAGGTCACCCTCACACCCTCAGTTAGGGCTTTTGTTTTTTTTTGTTTTTTTTTTGGGGGGGGGGGGGAGGGGATGGGGGGGTTGGGGGTGGATAGGTAGACAAGAGGCAGTGAAAATTTCTGAAGCAGAGCACTAACACTTTTATATCTGTGCTTCCCCTTACAGAAATGTCATATATGACCAGATATATTTGTTATAGGGCCGTATATGGGCATATAAGTAGACATATACAGTCATATATTGCCATACAAGGGCTGAAATCAGGGCAGATACGGTAAGGTGACACCATATATGACGACATATATTGCCAGATAAAGTCATATATGGTGCCAGCGGCTGCCACATATGACAGTATAGGATGCCTGATACACCTGCATATGGCACTATATGGCGCCAGTCAACATGTAGATGCAGGTAGCACTCCGCGTCGGCCGGTATTGGGACTACGCCGGCCCGTCCATGGTAACAGGATGGCAGCGCCTGGCCATGGGCACCGGGGAGCTACCGGCCCCGGCCGGCTTTGGGTTTTCGTCTTGCACATTGGCCAGTCCAGCCGTAGAAGTTACAGTGAATGGCCGGCATCGGGTTTTTGCTGTCCTTGCTGGCTAGTCTTTCCATGGGGGTTCCAGTAACTGGCCGGCATCGATATTTTGCTGTCTTTGATGGCCGGTATTTACGGAAGTTCAGTAACTGGCCGGCACCGGTATTTTGCTGTCTTTGATGGCCAGTATTTACATGGAAGTTCAGTAACTGGCCGGCATTGTTATTTTGCTGTCTTTCATGGGCAATATTTACATGGAAGTTCAGTGACTGGTCGGCATCGGCGCTTTGCTGTTCGCAGGCTGGCGATCCCCGGGAACTTCCGTTTACGTACCGGCATCGTTCTATTTTTTTTTTCACTATGCAGTCACGTCATTGAGATTCCGACAAACTGCGGCGATTCATATGTAGCGAGTGGAAATGTTTGCGTTGATCAATCCTTCGTAAATGACTGCCGACGCTGGCGTATTTGATCCCCCCATGGCAAGGCTGACGTGTTCTATCGCGAAAACGCGAAACAAAAAACAAAAAAACAATGCCGTGAGGAAGAACGGTGCCGGCGACAGTATTAACATAGAAAATATTTAAAATAATAAAAACTAATACACAAAGGTGAGAAAATTTTTAAAATAATAAAAACGAATTAAAAAAGGTGAGAGAAAAATATTTAAAATAATAAAAAGCAATACTAAAAGATGAGAAAAAAATATTTGAAATGAAAACTAATAAAAAGAGGTGAGAAAAATATTTAAAATAATAAGAACGAATACAAAAAGGTGAGAAAAAACATTAAAATAAAAAAAAGTGGATGAAAGCATTTAGCGCTTACCGCGATTCGAACCAGCGACCGCAAGCTCAGAAAACCCGAGCGTCGAACACACTGCACTACAACCGCTCGCACGACCTCCGCTATCTTTCGAGAAGGTTGCATGTCTGCTAAATTTCTTTTTCACCATTGCAGGCTTAATTTCGTATTTATTATTTTGCAACATCTTCAGGACTTACTGATAATATTGTGGCGAAATTGACATGTGCAATAATTTATTATTGCTGTGTCTTTTATGAGTTTTATAATGCGGTTTGCTGATCGTTTTATTTCAAACGTGTTGAAGATACGAATACAATCTCATCGAAGCAACGGCCTATGTTTCGCACGTTTTGCCGGCCGTGTGCGTTTGAATGCCTGTGTTCACGGCCGGCTTAAGCGCGAAACACATGTACGACGAAAACCTTCCGATCCGACGTGCGGACTGCTGGAATGACCTTGGGGGGGAGAGGGTTTTCGCAGCATCGGAGAGCGTTGAAAACCCTCGCCTCCGACCGTCGTATTGCGCGGTCGGACGTCGGATCGGACGGTTTCGTCGTACATGTGTTTCGCGCTTTACGGTCCAATTACCCGATTAGTGGTGATGCGTGGAGTTTGCCTTAGTTTCAAGTGTGTCCGACAAAGACGGAAGCGACTGTGGGACGTGGATCTACGTCAAATCTGCTCAACAGCCAAGATCATGGAACGGGATCGAAGTAAGTTCGTGTTTTGTTCGTTTGGGGCTAGATTATTTCCTGCGTTCAATAGGCTTGTTATTGTCTGTAGGTCGCTTGCTTTTATCAGTATTACTAATCGTGCGCGAATGGTGCTATGCGAGGCTGTTTTTCTTTTTTCTCCTATGCAGAGGCTGTCTACTCGCTTAAAGTCGATCAGTTGCGGCGGAACTCTTTGGGAGACGGACCGGGGGGGGGGGGGGGGGGGGGGGGCAAAGGCGGAAGAGGA